>NC_089797.1:14097894-14317894 GCF_040412425.1 Macrobrachium rosenbergii | reverse complement strand
ATAATCAAAAAGGCTTTAATTTTGTTCCACTTAAACAAAGGGCGTTACTTATGCTGCACCCTGTATATAATGTAGAAAGACAAACACAGATGTTTGTGTTCTTAATTGAAAACATGCTTCTTTAAGAAAATGCAACGCCACATGCACATAATCATGTATTCGAGAGAAGTGCAACGCTTCCTTCTTTAAGCGAATCGATATGCAAATCTGGCCTCTGTGGTCGCGGAAGCCTTTGAGCGACGTTTCGTCGATAAGTTTATCGTGAACAGAAACCGCTTCCGGAAGACACAATTCAGGAAGAAAAACACACAGGTACACAGATACACACTTCAGCTTTAAGTGGAAAAGGATATTGAGCAACCACATTGTTTTCACTAACGCATATTCATCATCGTCCAAAAAAAGGTTAGGTCAACCACATTTATCCATATTTCCTCCACTCCCGAATATTCAACATCTAAAAACATTTTTGAATAACCCAACATACCTATTATGTCCTTCACTCCCGAATATTCAACATCTAAAACACATTTTTGAATAACCCAGTTTCTCTATATTTCCCCCACTCCCGAATACTCAACATCTAAAAACATTTTTGAATAACTAAATTTATCTATATTTCCTCCACTCCCGAATATCCAACATCTAAAAACATTTTTGAATAACCCAGTTTACCTATATTTCCTCCACCCAAATATTCAACATCAAAACATTTTTGAATAACCCAGTTTACCTGATTTCCTCCAATCCAAATATTCAACATCTAAAAACATTTTTGAATAACCCAACATACCTATATGTCCTACACTCCCAAATATTAAACATCTAAAAACATTTTTGAATAACCCAGTTTATCTATATTTCGTCCACTCCCGAATATTCAACATTTAAAAACATTTTTGAATAACCGAGTTTACCTGTATTTCCTCCACTCCCAAATATTCAACATCTAAAAACATTTTTAAATAACCCAGTTAACCTATATTTCCAACACTCCCGAATATTTGACATCTAAAAACATTTTGAATAACCCAGTATCCTACATTTCTCCCAATATTCAATATCTAAAAACATTTTTGAATAACCCAGCTTACCTATATATCACCCAGTCCAGAATATTCAACATCTAAAAACATTTTTAAATAACCCAACATACCTTCCGAATGTTTAACATCTAAAAACATTTTTGAATAACCCAGTTTCCCTATATTTCCTCCACTCCCGAATATTCACCATTTAAAAACATTTTTGAATAACCCAGTTTACCTATATTTCCTAACCTCCCAAATATTCACCATCTAAAAACATTTCTGAATAACCCAGTTTACCTATATTTCCTCCACTCCCAAATATTCAACATCTAAAATCATTTTAGTATTAACCCATTTATCTATATTTCGTCCACTCCTGAATATTCACTATCTAAAAACATTTTTGAATAACCCAGTTTATCTCTATTTCCTCCACTCCCAAATATTCAACATCTAAAAACATTTTTGAATGACAAAGTTTACCTATGTTGCCTCCACTCCCGAATATTCAACAACTAAAACCATTTTTATTTTACATATATTTCCTCCACTCCCGAATATTCAACATCTAACCACATTTTTTAATAACCCAATATACCTATATTTCCTCCAATCCCGAATATTCAACATCGAAAAACATTTTTGAATAACCCAACATACATATTTTTCCTACACCCCCGAATATTCAATATCTAATAACATTTTTGAATAACCCAATATACCTACATTTCCTCCAATCCTGAACATTCAACATTCAAAAACATTTTTGAACAATCCAATTTACATATATTTCCTCCACTCCCGAATATTCAACATCTAAAAACATTTATGAACAATCCAATTTACATATATTTCCTCCACTCCCGAATATTCAACTACCTAAAAACATTTTTGAATAACCCAATATACCTAGATTTGCTCCACTCCCGAATTTTCAACATCTAAAAACATTTTTGAATAACCCAATATACCAAGATTTCCTCCATTGCCGAATTTTCAACATCTAAAAACATTTTTGAATAACCCAATATACCTAGATTTCCTCCACTCCCGAATATTCACCATCTAAAAACATTTTTGAATAACCCAATATACCTAGATTTCCTCCACTCCCGAATATTCAACATCTAAAAACATTTTTGAACAACCCAATATACCTAGGTTTCCTCCAATATTCAACATCAATAAAAATTTTTGAACAACCCTGTTTACCTAGATTTCCTCCACTCCCGAATATTCAACATCTAAAAACATTTTTGAACAACCCAGTTTACCTAGATTTCCTCCACTCCCGAATAGTCAACATCTAAAAACATTTTTGAACAACCCAATATGCCTAGGTTTCCTCCACTCCCGAATATTCAACATCTTAAAACATTTTTGAATAACCTAATATACCTGAATTTCCTCCACTTCCTAATATTCATCATCTAAAAACATTTTTGAATAACCCGATATACCTAGATTCCTCCACTCCCGAATATTCAACATCTAAAAACATTTTTGAATAACCCGATATACCTAGATTTCATACACTCCCGAATATTCAACAACTAAAAACATTTCTGAGTAACCCGATATACTCAGATTTCCTCCACTCCCGAGTATTCAACATCTAAAAACATTAAATAACCCAACATACCTAGATTTCCTCCACTCCCGAATACTCAACATCATCCAAAACATTTTTGAACAGCCACATTTATCTGTATTTCCTTGGCTTCCGAAAATTCAACACAATCCAAAAACATTTTTGACAACAAAACACCATCGCTAATTATAATTCACGCCCAAAGAAATGATTAACGTCACTTACAACTTCCGTGCCTGAGTTATGAGTAGTTGCTAGTTGACTTTTAAACATGCTATACCATCCAAACAAAATGAAACGGTACGACACACTATTGATCACCACCGGATTAAACAAATACTAAGCTGGTCGTTGTCATTATACCTTAACGGAAGTGGTACTCCTTCGGTGATTAGAGACTAACTTGACACTGCCATGGCACACTTTCTGGTAAGGTTACGGAGTTCGACACATCCAGTTTTCTAGGCCAACAATCCTGTCACAAGTAATTTACGAAAAAGGAAAACCATGCCGATAGGAATGATACTCCTTTGGAGAAAACTAAACTGACATGCACATTTTCTGAGAAGGTACGGGAGCTAAAAAAAAAAAAAAAAAAAAAAAAAAAAAAAATCTAGGCCAACAATTCTGTCACGAGTAATTACAAAAATTCTCTAAAGCCTAACTATGACGAAGGAAGAAGTACTCATTTAGAGATGAAGTTAAATTGACACTAACATAGCGCACTGTCTGGTAAGGTTACGGAATCGACAAGAAAACAAGTAAAAAAATGCGCCGAAGCTTCTTCGGCGCAATCGAGTTTTATATACAGCCGCTACAGCATATAATCAAAGTCACCGAAAACAGATCTATCTTTTGGTGGGCTCAGTATAAAGATGTATAAGCGCGGCCCATGAAACAACCACGGGCCGATGGTGGCTATCCTATATCGTTGCCAGAAGTACGATTATGGCTAACTTTAACCTTCAATAAAATAAAAACTATTGAGACTAGAGGGCTGCAATTTGGTATGGTTGACAATTGGAGGGTGGATGATCAACATGCCAATTTGCAGCCATCTAGCCTCAGTAGTTTTTAAGATCTGAGGGCGATCAGGAAAAGTGCGGAAGGACCGACAATGCCGGCACAATAGTCTTCTTTTACAGAAAACTAAAAAAATATTCCAGCCACGAATAATGAAAAAATAAACCTGTCTCTGAAGCCTAATACTGAAACACCTGAAGCCTAGCCATGTCGATAAATGGGATGAAGATGCAGACAACTTCCAACATATCTTCATGAGAACTAGCCTGTTGTTCGTAACAAACTAACTTATTTTTTCCTTCTTTTGGAATCATAGAAAGACGCGTCACGATGACAGATGGCGCTGGCATGCATTTTTTAGCAGATGATAAACGATTGCGTGCGAAAGCATAAACAAACTCAAAACTAACATAGTAAAATATAAATAGCCGCTTACAATACAAAGAGATTGCTTTTAGAAGGGGTCATTAATGTTACAACAACAGAAAGAAAATCCATTAAAATCCTGCCATATTGTTTAAATTTATGGGGGAATTTTACTATATACTTCCCTAATTCAACCAACGTCATGACATACCAGTCCCTAACATCTCACGTACAGTAAAAAACATTACTTTTAAACATGAAAACCAGCTGATGATTTTTAAAAAATTATTCATGAAAAATCAGTTTTACTTTCTGCTCAATACAGTCTTAATAATCTATAATATCACTATAATTATTATAAGTAGTTTGTATCACTTACGATGCTTTATCGAATCATCACAAATTCAACCCTACAGCTTTTTTATCATTCCATAATAAAATAAAATATTCTGCTTTAAAATGGGACCAGAACTGGTATGTACTGTTAAGTCCCACACAGCTTCCAAGTAAAATACTGCTAGTGGTAGCTCTGGCTCTCAAACAGACAGGACTCGCATAGGTCATGTGACTGAAAGAATTAACAGCACTACCCATAACCAAGACACAACAACAACTTCATCCATCATGATAGATGCAAAAATTGACAGGTACATAATTCTTGTATTAGAAAAGATAAAAATCCAAAGTAAACCCTTTTCAAATTAAACTAAATAAAAAAAAAAAGCACGAAACAATGTCTTCGAATCAATGGTTAAGCATGAGGCAAGGATGAGACAAGAGACAGTACTAGAATACGTGGCCCTCAGTGTACTGTATGTAACTTCTATCACAATTGCACAAAATGTAATCTAAGGTTTCGAAGGAGACTTGATAAGCTAGTAAAAGTCCCTTCTGCCAATCCATATAAGAACGTTCGACGCAAAGCCGACGAATTTATAACCCTTACACTGAAAACAACACTGAAATCAATATATATATAATATATGTATTATATATATATAATATATATAGATATATATATACTATAATATATAAAAATATTTATATATATAATATACATACAGGTATATATACATTATATAATATATATATGTATATATAAATATATATAAGATATATATATAGATATATATATATATAAATATATATAATATATATATTATATTATATGTATATATACATAATTATGTATAAACAAATATGAATACTGTATCTCTGTACTCTCATCAATGTTCCTGCGTGCATTTGGGTACCTGCTACAATATAGCTGTTTAGAAATTTTACCAAAACAGTGACAGGACGATCGAACTACATTAGTACAGCCCTTGTTTGTCTTATTTCACCTGTTTTAATGTCATCGAATCTAAGATGAAAATATTCAGTGTAAATATCTTTTCATATAACAACGCTGTAGAAAGATCCGTTTAACTGACTGGTCCCCTAGTCGTATAAAAACACTATGTAATAATATTGTTTCCAGAAACACTTAGAACAACAAGATGTAATAATATTGTTTCTAGCAACCTCTTAGAACAACAAGATGTAATAATATTGTTTCTGAAACCTCTTAGAACAACAAATGTAATAATATTGTTTCTAGAAACCCCTTAGAACAACACGATGTAATAATATTGTTTCTAGAAACCTCTTAGAACAACACGATGTAATAATATTGTTTCTAGAAACCATATTCTTGACCTCACTTTGCACAAGACGTTCGAAGGAGATTTAATAAAGAAACTAAAGATTTTATCAGTAATTCTTATTGATGTCCTTAATCTCGACTCTGTTAATCCAGCACCTGGGTTAATCCAGGAGGCCTCTGCATCATTTGAAGGTCAACCTCAAATGCTAATGACCTTCTTAAGTATTTATAAATGGTTTTATGATTCTTAATTCTTAGTTGTTTTTTTTTTCTGTTGTATTTCATGAAAAATAGTTAGATAATGCCTTAAAGGAAAAGTATTTTGCACTCTGCTGTATCACTTTCTTCGTGGCCTTATACTCTGTTCACATTTCATATCACGTTTAATTCCAGTGTGCAAGTTACTTTTACACACACACACACACATTTATGTATATATGTATATGTATATGTATATGTATATGTATATGTATATATATATATATATATATATATATATATATATATATATATAGAGATACAAGCAATATATAATATATATATTTATATATATATATAATATATATATGATATATAAACACACATACAGTATATATATATATATATATATATATATATATATATATATATATATATATATATATATATATATATATATATACACACATACATACACATAGAGACACACACACACAACTGAAGCAAGTTGGTTACTATATCATGGAAAAAAGCTGGGGACTGTTAGAGAATAGTGTATATATATATATATACATATATGTTATATATATATATATATATATATATATATATATATATATATATATATATATATATATATATATATATATATATATATAAATTACTAACACCACACACATGCAACTGAAAAAAAGTCGGTTAACATATCACCGGCCAAAACCGACACTTAACTGTTAAGAGTTAACTCCTCCTCAGCCTCCAACTTTAAATGAGAAAAAAAATATATATATTTATAAATTTTCAGCTCGCACCGCTACACCTAAGCATGTGGTCACTGAAAATACATAATAACAGTTATTACCGAAACGACTTCGAAAGGGGGTCTCGTTTTCTTTCAGATAAAAAAAAAAAAAAAAAAAAAAAAAAAAATCTCATTTTGAAAACCATGTTGCACCGATTCTCAGACAGACCGATTTCTCTGGGATGACCAAATGCAAAGTATAGGCCACATGGAAAGGAAAGCTACGGTTTGTCCAATCGTGACATATATTCTGTGACAAAAGTTTCGTTCCACGAAATCTGTATGAGAACACGAATATTTTCTAGCCCTAATCTCCCCTAATAATAATAATAATAATAATAATAATAATAATAATAATAATAATAATAATAATAATAATAATAATAATAATAATAATAATAATAATAATAATAATATTATTATTTTTATTATTATCATTAATTTAATATAATAATTAATTAATATAATAGCTACTATTATTATTATTATTATTATTATTATTATTATTATTATTTTATCTATAATAATAATAATAATAATAATAATAATAATAATAATAATAATAGCAGCTCTTCTTCTTCTTCTAATTATTATTATTATCATTTAAAATAATAATAACAACAACAACAACAATAATAATAATAATAATAATAATAATAATAATAATAATAATAATAATAATAATAATAATAATAATAATAAGGAAAACCAGTATTGAAAGCTACGATCATCTCCCTCACATAATCAACTCCCTCACATAATCAAATCTGCAGGCCAAACAGAATATTAAAGCAAATTTTGAGTCATCTTCGTCCCAGATTACAGCTACAATTTGTTTCTCGAAACTACACGCAAAAACCACCCCATAATTAATTCTAGCAAGCACATACCGGTGAGACACCAGAGTCCATGCTTTAAAGCACCTTGCGGTTTTAGTTTTTCCCAACGGCCACCAAAGAGAAACGTTTATTTATTTTTCGTGCACTATTAGAATCACTTAATAACGAGGAAGTGATTTTGGTACAGTAAGCTCTCAAAAAAAAAAGATCAAAAAGAGAACTTATACAATGGTGTGTATGTATGTACATATACAGTATATATACATTATATATATATAATATATAAATTTATATTTAAATATATAAATATATATATAAAAAAGAATATATATATATAAATATATATACTGTAAATATAATATATAAATATATATATATAAATATATATATATATATATATATATATATATATATATATATATATATATATATATATATATATATATATATATATATATATATATATACAGTATATATACACAATGGTTGCAGACAAGTAGCGATGTGACAAATGATGGGTGAAATTAACTGTAAAGGAAATAAATGTACTCACCACGGAATCGGAACAACTAAAAACTGCCACATACCTGAAACAAGAAAAACACTCAGATTAGCAACAACAAAAAAACCGCAATTTAAAAAATCAGCCAAAATACTTTTAAAAAGGACAAAACAGTAAACTGATGCAGCACTCTGCGGTACCAAACAGCAAACTGAGAGCAGACAAAAAGGCATAGAAAAAACAGACAAGAATAGCAAAATAAACTTATAATACTGCAGCTTTCTGTTGTAAGTACTGTCTACGAAAATTCGCAAATGCAACATTTTAACGGAGACCTTCAATTAATTAATACTAAAGTACAACACAATTCCCAAAAAACATTTTTAAAATAGTGAAAAATTTTTAATGGATACGGTCTTTCATTTCAAGTCAAAATTTCTGCAAATTCACATCAACATTTACGTGAACGGAAAGAAATCATAAGAAGTATAAAAGTAAAAAATGTGCCTAAGTTTCTTCGGCGCAGTCGAGTTTTCTGTACAGCTTATAATCAGGGCCACCGAAAATAAATCTATCTTTCGGTGGTCTCGTTATAATGCTGTATGAGTCGTGGCCCATGAAACTTTAAACACAGCCCGGTGCTGGCCTGTCCTATATCGTTGCCAGATGCACTATTAAGGTTAACATTAACCTTAAATAAAATAAAAACTACTAAGGCTAGAGGGCTGCAATTTGTTATGTTTGATGACTGGCGGGTGGATGATCAACATACCAATTTGCAGCCCTCTAGCCTCAGTAGTTTTTAAGAACTGAGGGTGGACGGACAGACGAAGCCGGCACAATAGTTTTCTTTTACAGAAAACTAAAAATGCATAATTACGTTGTCTTATCCAGCCAACAAAATGCCCCATCCCATCTGAGCACTTAGCCATTCTCTTAAATTTCCGATCATAAAGGTTTATCATACATAACCTGATGATTGAATTAATGAAGGTGCACTATAACGAGAAATGTAAATTTCAGAAAATGCATAAAGACCCATTCAAAAATCACCTTCCATTGTATCAATAAATACCAGTGGTCTAAACCCTAATTCTCATTGTATAAAAACAACACTAAAATTTTCTAGCAATCTGATCTTGAAGATATAATGACTGGAGGCTGGTGATATTAAATGGGTAAACAACTGGTAAATGTTGCTGTTATTATTATTATTATTATTAGTATTATTATTATCATTTAACCAGGCCATTGAGCCGATTATCAACTAGTCATAACCAGGCCTGAAGGTTAAGACTGAATTGGAGTACCAGGTCTAGGTCACAACCCAAGCATTGGGACCAAACAGGTCATTCGGTGAGGTGATGAATGAAAAAGGAAACTTTGTTAAATATATATATATATATATATATATATAATAATATATATATATAAAAATTATATTTTATTTAATATATATATATATATATATATATATATATATATATAAAATAAAAATCTGAATAACATAAGACCTTAAAACCATTTTTTTAATTCACTGAACGAAAAATATTCCCGTAACAATGGCAAAACGAAAGATCTGATGCATGTGCTCCTAATACCACTAGCTTTCACTGATGCAAGAATGTCTCCCCACGATGCCTAATCTCCAAGCCACATCAGTTATCTACTGTGTGCTGTTTATAGTTTCAGCCTGTATCTACCCTACAAGGATCGAGATTTGCCAGAAATCAAACCCCTCTGCCACTGACTGCACGGCTTGACACTCCACTCCGTGTCTCTGTTAAGGAAGCGTTCTTGCTTGTCAATATATTAAAGAGTAAAGCTTCAATAGTCAACAACAATTACAACTAGGGGAGCGCCCTGGTAAAATTTCTGATACTCTTCTGGTCGTGGTGCTCTAAAAAAAAAAAATTAAAATATACATTCAGACATTTCTACCCATTTTTCATTATATTACTCACTAAATAACTGGACAGTTAAAAATATCCCGCAACAAATGCACTAGAGTTCAAATCAACGAAATTCATTCTGAGACGATTCCTGCAGTATATGGGCAATACAACGCAGGGAGGCCATATTGCTTTTGTTTTCTAAACCCGGCCCAATTGCGCTCTAAATCTCTCAAAACATTCCTTCCACTCTCTCCAAGCTACTGGAGATCGAAAGCCACAGAAAAATAATATGAGTAAAAACAATACGACTCAGCACAGCGTGAAATAACCATAATAATTACAATAATAATAATAATAATTACAATAATAATGGTACCTCAAAACTGCTACTCCCTCTCGTGGGTGTTTCAAGAAAGAAGCCCTCATTAGCCGCACAAAACAACAGGTGGTCGACATGGCGGGAAAAATTATTACGAGAATGAAATCTCAATTTGCAAAGAGGAAGCGCCTCTGCGGTTTTCATGGTACACGCCTACCAGTTTACTGGAGCTGCTGCTGTGATGGACGCCTTCTCACAAACCATACTTATACTTGTACTGTCACATTACATGGGCATTCGAAATATATATGTACCTGCATGTATGTAATATATATATATATATACATGTATATATATGTATATATATAATATAATATAATATAATATAATATAATATAATATATATATATATATATATATATATATATATATAATCTATGTATATATGTGTGTGTGTGTGATGGACGCCTTCTCACAAACCATACCTATACTAGTACTGTTACATCACATGGGCATTCGAAATATATATGCATCTGTATGTATGCATGTAATATATATATATATATATATATATATATATATAATATATATATATATATAAATATATATATATATATATATATATATATATAAATATAATATATATATATATATATATATATATATATTATACTATATATATATTAAATATATATGTATATATACACACACACACACTACACACACACATATACATATATATATATAAATCAGTATCCCGGATAAATAGGGAGGACTGGACTAAGAAAAGGCATCCATTTGTAAAACATCTGCCAAAGCAAATTATAAAATAAGCCGTTCAATTTGTGCTAGAAACACCTGGAAAATGCTCATTAAAAACAGCGACCCCGACCAGCAATAAATTAGCTTTCTTTTTTTCTGTCACTTCTTTCAAACGAACATCATATTCGTTGGAAGTTTGAATTTCAAGTCAATGGCTCCTATGGGCTTGTTTCATATGAATAGGGTTCACCTTTTGAATAATAATAATAATAATAATAATAATAATAATAATAATAATAATAAATAAATAAATAAATAAATCATCATCATCATCATCATGCTGAAGACCCTAGCCTCTTTCAGATGGTGGCTTCGTCATGTATGTTGAAAACCATAAAGTGTACTCATGCACGCTTGAACAGACTGCTGACGATGCAATGCACGTACCAACAAAAGAAATATTCCTTGTCCCTGAAGCGCGCAAGAGAAATCGAACTACCGTAGATTGATTTTTTATCCTGAGATTCAACATTCCTGTTTTCTTCAGCTGTTGTATCTTGCTAGTCCTCTCCTTCCCACTAAGCAATCCCTGTTATCATCCAGTTGGTGACCAAAGTTTGGATATTTTTAGTATCGTTCTTTATCTGCCTTTCATCATATACCGAAGTTTCCAGCGCTAACGGTAGGATTCATATTTTGCAACTAACCCATGACCACTTCCTAAGCAACTAATGCGTCATGTTTCATTAAAAAAGATAATGAAAAAATACTTTAAGACATGAAACTGAGAGAGAGAGAGAGAGAGAGAGAGAGAGAGAGAGAGAGAGAGAGAGAGAGAGAGATTTATATTTTGCAACTAGCCCAGGACCGTTTCCTTACCTACTAATGCGCTTTGCTTCGTTAAAAAAAACAATAGAGAAAATACTTTAAGAAATAAAACTAATCACTAGAGAGAGAGAGAGAGAGAGATTCATATTTTGCAACTCGCCTAGGACCAATTCCTAAACAACTAATGCGCCTTGCTTAATTAAAAAAAATACTGAAAAAATAGGAAATAAAACTAATTACGAGAGAGAGAGAGAGAGAGAGAGAGAGAGAGAGAGAGAGAGAGAGAGAGAGAGAGATTCTTATTTTGAAGCTAGCCCCAGGACCATTTCCTAAACAACTAATATAGCCCCAGGACCATTTCCTAAACAACTAATACTCTTGTTTGGTAAAAAAAAAAAAAATACCGAAAAAATAAAACTAATCACTAGGAGAGAGAGAGAGAGAGAGAGAGAGAGAGAGAGAGAGAGAGAGAGAGAGATACGCAACATCTGCTACGGCCAAATGCTCAAGAATTTGCGCAGCAGAACGCGAAACAAGGTCAACAGGGTGGTTAAGGAAAAAGTGCTTCTCCTTAACCGCCATACGAGATTCAGAACAATTTAAGTTACCGCCAAACAAATGACAGATTCCCCGCACTGTAAGTATAACAGTCCCACTAAAATTCCGCCGATAACTCAAAGCCGCCTAACACAACCGCCCGCGCCCTTCGGGGTGATATTAATACACATCTGTCATTCGCAACACGTGGGCGGCGTCTTCAATGCTTGGGGTCGTGTGGCCGGGTAAATGGACCTCATCTGTGGTTTTCGTTCTCTTTTAAAAAAGTTTTCATTTTTCATTTTTCTGTGATTTTTTTCGGATACCCGCAGTCCAATCTCTGTCACTGCAACGTTTAAAAATATACACGTTTATGATAGCTGCTAAGATCTGTTGTAAAACTTTACGGTCTATGAGCATATTCTTGTATACATTACCGTCACTGCGGAATTTTCATATTTTTACTAATGTTATTAAAACGTTATGTATATACATTTAGAATTGTTAGGGCTCTGCATGGATATACATTTAGAATTGTTTGGGGCTCCAGCATGGATATACATTTAGAATTGTTTGGTGCCTATGCATGGATATACATTTAGAATTGTTTGGGACCTATGCATGGATATACATTTAGAATTGTTTGGGGCCTCTGCATGGATATACATTTAGAATTGTTTAGGGGGCTCTGGACATACATTTAGAATTGTTTGGGGCCTATGCATGGATATACATTTAGAATTGTTTGGGGCCTCTGCAAGGATATACATTTAGAATTGTTAGGGGCCTCTGCATGGATATACATTTAGAATTGTTTGGGGCCTATGCATGGATATACATTTAGAATTGTTTGGGGCCCCTGCATGGATATACATTTACAATTGTTTGAGGCTTCTGCATGGATATACATTTACAATTGTTTGGGACCTCTGCATGGATATACATTTAGAATTGCTAGGGGCCTAATGGATATGGATATACATTTACAGTTGTTTGAGGTTTCTGCATGGATATACCTAAGCATTGATATACATTTAGAATTGTTTGGGGCCTCTGCATGGATATACATTTAGAATTGTTTGGGGCCTATGCATGGATATACATTTATAATTGTTTGGGGCCTCTGCATGGATATACATTTAGAATTGTTTGGGGCCTCTGCATGGATATACATTTATAATAGTTTGGGGCCTATGCATGGATATACACTTAGAATTGTTTGGGGCCTCTGCATTGATATACATTTACAATAGTTTGGGGCCTAAGCATGGACATGCATTTAGAATTGTTTGGGGCCTATGCATGGATATACATTTAGAATTGTTTGGGGCCTCTGCAAGGATATACATTTAGAATTGTTAGGGGCCTAAGCATGGATATACATTTAAATTGTTTGATACATTTATAATTGTTTGGGACTCTGCATGGATATACATTTAGAATTGTTTGGGGCTTCTGCATGGATATACATTTAGAATTGTTTGGGGCCTCTGCATGGATATACATTTAGAATTGTTTGGGATATACATGTATGGATATACATTTAAAATTGTTTGGGGCCTCTGCATGGATATACATTTAGAATTGTTTGGGGCCTAAGCATGGATATACATTTAGAATTGTTTGGGGCCTATGGATATACATTTAGAATTGTTTGGGGCCTCTGCATGGATATACATTTAGAATTGTTTGGGGCCTCTGCATGGATATACATTTAGAATTGTTTGGGGCCTCATGCATGGATATACATTTAGAATTGTTTGGGGCCTATGCATGGATATACATTTAGAATTGTTTAGCTTCTCTGCATGGATATATTTAGAATTGTTTGGGGCTATGGATATCATATATACATTTAGATGGATATACATTTAGAATTGTTTGGGGCCTCTGCATGGATATACATTTAGAATTGTTTGGGGCCTATTCATGGATATACATTTAGAATTGTTTGGGCCTCTGCATGGATATACATTTAGAATTGTTTGGGGCCTCTGGATATACATTTAGCATGGATATACATTTAGAATTGTTTGGGGCCTATGGATATACATTTAGAATTGTTTGGGGCCTCTGCATGGATATACATTTAGAATTGTTTAGAATTGTTAGGGCCTCTGCATGGATATACATTTAGAATTGTTTGGGGCTCCAGCATGGATATACATTTAGAATTGTTTGGGGCCTCTGCATGGATATACATTTAGAATTGTTTGGGGCCTAGCCTGGATATACATTTAGGAATTGTTTGGGGCCTCTGCATGGATTTAGAATTGTTAGGGCATGGATTATTGTTTACATTTTAGAATTGTTTGGGGCCTCTGCATGGATATACATTTAGAATTGTTTGGGGCCTCTGCATGGATATACATTTAGAATTGTTTGGGGCTTGCATGGATATACATTTAGAATTGTTTGGGGGACCTCTGCATGGATATACATTTTTAGAATTGTTTGGGGCCTGCATGGATATACATTTAGATGCATGGATATACAATTAAACTGTTTGGGGCCTCTGCATGGATATACATTTAGAATTGTTTGGGGCCTCTGCATGGATATACATTTAGAATTGTTTGGGGCCTAAGCATGGATATACATTTAGAATTGGGGCTTCTGCATGGATATACATTTAGAATTGTTTGGGGACTCTGCTTGGATATACATTTAGAATTGTTTGGGGCCTATGCATGGATATACATTCAGAATTGTTTGGGGCCTCTGCATGGATATACATTTAAAATTGTTTGGGGCCTATGCATGGATATACATTTAGAATTGTTTGGGGCCTCTGCATGGATATACATTTAGAATTGTTTGATATACATTTAGAATTGTTTGGGGCCTGCATGGATATACATTTAGAATTGTTTGGGGCATGCATGGGTATACATTTAGAATTGTTTGGGATTGTTATACATTTAGAATTATTAGGGCCTCTGCATGGATATACATTTAGAATTGTTTGGGGCCTATGCATGGATATACATTATTTAGAATTGTTTGTTGGGTCTCTGCATGAATATACATTTAGAATTGGGGGCCCCTGCATGGATATACATTTAGAATTGTTTGGGGCCTCTGCATGGATATACATTTAGAATTGTTTGTTTGGGCCTCTGCATGGATATACATTTAGAATTGTTTGGGGCCCTGCATGGTTTGGGGCATTTAGAATTGTTTGGGGCATGGATATACATGTTTGGGCCTCTGCTGCATAGATATACATTTAGCATGAATTGTTTGGGGCCTATGGATATACATTTAGAATTGTTTGGGGCCTCTGCATGGATATACATTTAGAATTGTTTGTGGCCTATGAATGGATATACATTTAAATTGTTTGGGGCCTCTGCATGGATATACAATTAAACTGTTTGGGGCCTCTGCATGGATATACATTTAGAATTGTTTGGGGCCTCTGCATGGATATACATTTAGAATTGTTTGGGGCCCATTTAGAATTGCATGCATGGATATACATTTAGAATTGTTTGGGCTTCTATATACATTTAGAATTGTTTGGGGACTGCATGGATATACATTTAGAATTGTTTGGGCCTATGCATGGATATACATTTAGAATTGTTTGGGGCCTCTGCATGATATACATTTAAAATTGTTTGGGGCCTATGCATGGATATACATTTAGAATTGTTTAGGGCCTCTGCATGGATATACATTTAGAATTGTGTTGGATATACATTTAAATTGTTTAGCCCTGCATGGATATACATTTAGAATTGTTTGGGGCCCCTGCATGGATATACATTTAGAATTGTTTGGGGCCTATGCATTTAGGATATACATTTAGAATTGTTAGGGGGGCCTCTGCATGGATATACATTTAAATTGTTTGGGGCCCCTGCATATACATTTAGAATTGTTTGGGGCCTCTGCATGGATATACATTTAGAATTGTTTGGGCCTCTGGATATACATGGGTATACATTTAGAATTGTTTGGGGCCCCTGCATGGATATACATTTAGAATTATTTTGGGCCTATGCATGGATATTTTAGAATTGTTTGGGGCCTCTGCATGGATATACATTTAGAATTGTTATGAATATACATTTAGAATTGTTTGGGGCCTCTGCATGATATACATTTAGAATTGTTTGGGGCCATGCATGGATATACATTTAGAATTGTTTGGGGCCTCTGCATGGATATACATTTAGAATTGTTTGGGGCCTCTGCATGGATATACATTTAGAATTGTTTACATTTATAAATTGTTTGGGGACTCTGCATGGATATACATTTAGAATGAATGCATGAATTGTTTGGATGCCCCATATGGATATACATTTAGAATTGTTAGGGCCCCTGCATGGATATACATTTAGAATTGTTTGGGGCCCCTGCATGGATATACATTTAGAATTGTTTGGGGCCCCAGCATGGATATACATTTAGAATTGTTTGGGGCCTCTGCATGGATATACATTTAGAATTGTTTAGGGCCCCATTTAGTTGGGGCATGGATGGATATACATTTAAATTGTTTAAATTTCTGCATGAATATACATTTAGGTTTTGAGCCCATGCATGGATATACATTTAGAATTGTTTGGGGCCTCTGCATGGATATACATTTAGAATTGTTTGGGCCCCACATTTAGAATTGTTTGGGCCTATGTGCATGGATATACATTTAGAATTGTTTAATTGTTTTTAGAATTGTTTGGGGCCCTGCATGGATTTATTTAGAATTGTTTTAAACTATGCATGGGTATACATTTAGAATTGTTTAAATTCTGCATGGTTTGGGGCCTATATACATTTAGAATTGTTTGGGGGCCCCAGGCATGGGATATACATTTAGAATTGTTTGGGGCCTATGCATTTAGAATTGTTTGGGGCCTCTGCATATATACATTTAGAATTGTACATTTAGAATTGTTTGGCCCCAGCATGGATATACATTTAGAATTGTTTGGGGCATGAATATACATTTAGCATTTAGAATTGTTTGGGCCCCATGGGTATACATTTAGAATTGTTGTTTGGGGCCTGCTGGATATACATTTAGAATTGTTTGGGGCCTATGCATGGATATACATTTAAATTGTTTGGGGCCTCTGCATGGATATACATTTAGAATTGTTTGGGGCCTATATGGGTATACATTTAGAATTGTTTGGCCTTTGGCCCTACATTTAGAATTGTTTGGGGCCTGCATGGATATACATTTAGAATTGTTTGGGGCCCTGGGTATACATTTAGAATTGTTTACATTTAGGAATTGTTTGGGGCCTCTGCATGGATATACATTTAGAATTGTTTGGGGCCTCTGCATGGATATACATTTAGAATTGTTTAGAATTGTTTGAGGCCTCTGCATGGATATACATTTAAATTGTTTGGGGCCTATGCATGGATATGGAATACATTTATAATTTAGAATTGTTTGGGGCCTCTGCATGGATATACATTTAGAATTGCATGGATATACATTTAAATTGTTTGGGGCCTACATGCATGGATATACATTTAGGATGCATGATATACATTTAGAATTGTTTGGGGCCTCTGCATGGATATACATTTAGAATTGTTTGAGGCCTCTGCATGGATATACATTTAGAATTGTTTGGGGCCTATGCATGGATATACATTTATTGTTTGGGGCCCTATATGCATGGGATATACATTTAGAATTGTTTGGGGCCTCTGCATGGATATACATTTAGAATTGTTTGGGGCCTCTGCATGGATATACATTTAGAATTGTTTGGGGCCTCTGCATGGATATACATTTAGAATTGTTTGGGGCCTCTGCATGGATATACATGGGGCCTAAGCATAGATATACATTTAGAATTGTTTGGGACCTCTGCATGGATATACATTTAGAATTGTTTGGGGCCTCTGCATGGATATACATTTAGAATTGTTTACATTTAGGGGACCCTGGATATACATGCATGGATATACATTTATATACATTTAGAATTGTTTGGATATACATTTAGAATTGTTTGCCTCTGCATGGATTTATACTGTTCATTTAGAATTGTTAGGGGACCCTGGATATACATTTAGAATTGTTTGGGGCTCTGCATGGATATATACATTTAGAATTGTTTGGGGCCTCTGCATGGATATACATTGTTTGGGGCCTCTGCATGGATATACATTTAGAATTGTTTGGGGCCTCTGCATGGATATACTTGTTTGGGGCCCTGCATGGATATACATTTAGAATTGTTAGGGGCCCCAGCATGGATATACATTTAGAATTGTTTGGGGCATGGATATACTTTATTTAGAATGGATGTTTGGGGCCTCTGCATGGATATACTGTTTTTAGAATTGTTTAGGGACCCTGCATGGATATACATTTAGAATTGTTTGGGGCTGGGTATACATTTAGAATTGTTTGGGGCCTCTGCATGATATACATTTATTTAAAATTGTTTGGGGCCCTGCATGCATGGATATACTGTACATTTAGAATTGTTAGGGACCCTGCATGATATACATTTAGAATTGTTTGGGGCCTCTGCATGGATATACTATACATTTAGAATTGTTTGGGGCCCTGCATTTAAATTGTTTGATTATGGATATACATTTAGTTGTTTGGGGCCCTGCATGGATATTTACATTTAAAATTGTTTGGGGCCTCTGCACTGATATTTAGAATTGTTTGGGGACCCTGCATGGATTTACATTTAGAATTGTTTGGGGCCTCTGCATGGATATACTATTGTTTGTTAGGGCCTCTGCATGGATATACTTTATTGTTTACATTTACATTTTGGGGCAGAATTGTTTTAGAATTGTTTGGGGCCTCTGCATGGATATACTGTACATTTAGAATTGTTTGGGGCCTCTGCATGGATATACTATACATTTAGAATTGTTTGGGGCCTCTGCATGGATATACTATACATTTAGAATTGTTTGGGGCCTCTGCATGGATATATACTATACATTCAGAATTGTTTGGGGCCTCTGCATGGATATACTGTACATTTAGAATTGTTAGGGGCCTGCATGGATACACATTTAGAATTGTTTGGGGCCTCTGCATGGATATACTATACATTTAGAATTGTTTGGGGCCTCTGCATGGATATACTATACATATTGTTTACATGGATCACTATACATTTAGATTGTTTACATTTAGAATTGTTTGGGGCCTCTGCATGGATAGCCTGTACATACTGTACATTTAGAATTGTTAGGGACCCATGCATGGATACACATTTAGAATTTTTGGGGCCTCTGCATGGATATACTGTACATTTAAATTGTTGAATTGTTTACATTTAAATTTTTTGGCCCTGCATGGATATACATTTAGAATTGTTTGGGGCCTCTGCATGGATATACTGTACATACTTAAAATTAAAATTAATGAATGAGCATTATATTCAAGAAGACAGTAAATCTAACAACGATAATTATACACCAAAGTCTCACTTAGTCAAACATTATAGTAGGTTAACTGTTTAAACTGTCGAATACCGCATTATATTTGTTCCCTGCCCAACTTCAAGTACCCAACTGAAGTGTGAAACACTCGGGATGATTTCTACGAGTCAGTTTTACAAGAGAGACCAAAGGTAAACTGCCCATATTTATGTCATATTGTTAGGGAATAATAATTATCGATGTACTGCAAAGATTATACTCGTAAGCTACAAAATATTTCACAAATATTCTATATTCACAGTTGTCTAATTCAACTCAGTTGCTTGCCTCCTCTTAACACTGTAACATTTGCCAGAACCTTCGCATAAGGCGACTATGCTTCCAAGCTCGACAGTCTTATATTTAAAACTGTGGCTATTTAACCTTTTTATGAAATCATAATAAAGGAATAAGCTAGTTTGTTATTGTTCCCAAAGCAAGCAAAGATGTTTGTGAATATATGAAACAATGCCAGGAAGAAATGATGTTTACTATGCTGCCACCTTCAAAAAAGTCAAGAGAATATATACTGGTGAGGTGTTGAAGCATTTAACCGTATAAACTTATCCCTCAGCCCCCTTATACCCTTAGCTCAAGAGCACATACCTATGTCAACGTTGAAGGCGACTGAAAATTTAAACAGCTGTTCCGATTCTGTGATAAACTATAGCTGATGTACCACAGAAACAAACAAAATACGAAGGGAAGAGAAACCCTACTCCACGTGCCCTAATCGTGAAAATTCAATAAATGACTCTGGACTGACAACAAGCTCCGATGTCAACTCAAAATCTGATAACTATTCAATGGCATGTAAGCCAACCTTACAGGTATTTTTTAAAATATCATCAATAACTTTTCAGATGCCTTGCGGACAAAGTGAAACGCAAAAAGCAAACGAACAGACATCGAACAGACAGACAGACAGACGTAAGTAAAGACGTAACTTCGACCCAACTTCGTTTGGCAGACGAGAAAAAGGACAAGGCTTCGAGGTCTCCTAATCGTCATATTTGATGTGCTCCATTCTCATCTTCCCAACTCTCCCCTGATTTCGTCATTTCAGTCAGGCCAAACTCAGCTTATTCTACGCAGCTGCTAGACGCCACGTCGTCGACTGCGCCACGCTAAGCCAAGCAAAACTTGAGAACAACGTCATGTACCTTTGTTATGAGTGAGGAGTGTCTACAGTAGGTCCCCGAAGAAGCCCCGGCAGGGTGAAAATGACGCAACGTGAAACCTCACGCGGAGGCGCAATGTCAGACTGTTTCCAAACATTCTTAGAAGTTCTATTCTGAGCGCAGATTAAAAGAAGATTATTCTTCCCTTTCCAGGAACGTGATCATCTCCGTTTACATTTATCTACACGAAGCATCTTTCTAGAAAAGTCTCGGAGCATAAGCGAAGAGAGGGAGAGAATGTAACAGTTTGTAGAATACCGAGAATTTATCTATAAAATCTAGAGTGGGAGTAAACTCATGTCAGTAAAAAACAAAGCCACGCCCTTCCATGAAAATAATAATAATAATAATAATAATAATAATAATAATAATAATAATAATATGGCTGAATTTTGCGAATTGGGTTTATACTGAGTTTTCTCAATTCTTCTAATAATTCGCTTTTCCCGCACATCAATATTAGTTAATAATAACTGTCCAATGTTCATATTTTGATGCATGAAACAACGTATTTCTTTCAGCAGAAATTCTTTATTTTAAAGCATTAGAGCAGGTTACTGAAACCTGGGGTGTAAATTCGTAGAGTTTCGTGGTGGCATTTTCGGTGGTGTTTCTTTTTTCTTTGTAATGCTTTAAAATAAAGAATTTCTGCTGAAAGAAATACGCTGTTTCATCCATCAAATTATACACTGGACAACTATTAACTAATACTGATGTTCAGGAAAAGTAAATTATTAGAAGATTTGAGAAAACTAAAGTAAAAAATCAATTTGCAAAATGCAGCCATTTTATTCAACAAAACTTGCCTCAAAGACGGTCTTCTTCCTTCGAATAATAATAATAATAATAATAATAATAATAATAATAATAATAATAATAATAATAATAATAATAATGGTGAAATTTTCGGTAACAAAGCAGTCAAGAGGACCATCCAAATATTTTCCAAGAAACGAATAAGTTTTAATATTTTGCTTGTACTGCAAGTTTCTACCCCATACCTGGGAATAACAACTAGACGTGTACTCTGCACACGGGCCAATCAAACCACAAAAGTAAAAAGCCATACTTAGAAAGAGAGAGAGAGAGAGAGAGAGAGAGAGAGAGAGAGAGAGAGAGAGAGAGAGAGAGAGAGAGAGAGAGAGAGAGAGAATTTTATTGTACATATACTCAGGTAAATGTTCATTGGTTGAAAACCATCCAGTATAAGAAGTTTATACATTGCCTTTTTTCAGACAACTTTAATGCCGAAGGTACTTTGATCATTACTTCATCTAACTATCGGTATTCCCTTCAAAAGAACTTAAATATTCCCTTCAAAAGAACTTAAATATTCTATGATAATACAACCAGCACACTGAAGGTATTGTTTCGAGTCCCATTCACCTTTAAGAACACTCTGAATAATGAGATCTGCTCAGACAGACTGGTGACCTATCTTCAATCACATAATGCATGCCGGACGACCTTTGAACTTAAGTTTTACTAATGACCCCTCACCGCGTAGGAAGCATTGCAATGACATCGCTGGTCTCATTTGAGAGGGCTTCGTAAGTGGAAATTATTATTATTATTATTATTATTATTATTATTATTATTATTATTATTATTATTATTATTATTCAGATGATGAACTCTATTCATATGCAACAAGCCCGCAGGGGGCTACTGACTTAAAACTCCAGCTACCAAAGATATGTTGTTCATTTGACAGAAGTAACAGAAGGTACTAAGAAATACAGAAACAGATCAGTTATATGATAAGAACAAATAAATTTACAAATTTATCTGTAAATACAAAAAAAGTAAGTAAATTGTACAACACAAAGAGAATTGCTTTAGGCTAAAGTTACAGTTTAGCACAAACAAACGAGAGCCAGACATCTACCCGTGCCTCTGTACCAAGATTGACTGAAATCCCATCAAACCTATAAGAGGAGTTGGCGGAAGTGAAGTGTGACAGGGGGATGATCCCCTCCATGCACATCCATGCACTGCAAGTGCACCTCTTTGACTGAAATCCTTTCAACCGCGAAGGATGAACTGTGATGACACGGTAAGCGTGAGAGACACACCTACGGACAGATGAGACTGCCAGATAGCATTACACAAAATGTAATAAATCTGACAATTGAAGGCGCATGCCCTTACTGAGGTTGTTTGGCTTTCGTACTCGTATCCACAAAATAATTCCTTCAGATAAAACGAAAATTACTGGATGCACAAACACGACAGGATTTAAAAAAATGGCATAACTAAGAGATTTAAGGAAATCAAAATTCCGCTTCAAATTGTTGGTATCGAGTGTGGAATAAACCGATAGAAACAGCCAATCTGACATCAAAACAGCTGGGAAGGTATAAAAACGAAGCAAGAAAACCATCCCACCAAGAAAACCAACCCACTGGGGCAAAAAGGAAGACGTCCATATTTTATACACATATATCTAGCTAGTCATTTCATGCCAATCACACGTCAGGTCTATTCAGCGGTCTCAGGGGACGTAGTATAGGGTTGGAAGAACTTACGTACATACGTACGTGTGTGTGTGTGTGTGCGCGCGCGTGTGTGTGTGTGCAGGAGGGAAGAGGAGGGGGTTGGAAAAGGCATGGTGTATCATGTGGTGTACCACAAAAGAGCAACAGGATAGAGACATGAGCGGCGCTCCCCGTACAACAGCACATGGCCTTAAACCTCAAGCACCAGAAACCGACTAGCTACTACTGCTGTATCTGGAGGGGGAGGTACTAAATAGCGTGGTCGCAAGTACGCAATCACATGGATGGATACCAGTGTCTAGCGAGGATGATATGTACAGCCTAACGAGACCTGCGTTTTTTTTCTCTCTCTTTTCAAAGCGTCATACTTGTGACTGGTACGCTCAAGCAATTGAAATTCTCCCTAGAAGGGTTACATATTTGTTACTGAGGCCTTGACATTTTCACCACAGCTATTATCTAGGCTTGGATGACTGCCGCGATATATTAAATAGTGTCATAACAGTAAATTCAACATTTTGTGGTAAGATTTGATAACTCAAGGACAAGACTGATATAATTTTGGACGAGTCCAACACCACAAAGGCAAATCTGCATCCCCAAAGCCCCTCTGAGAACAGATAATAGTCAGAGCAAGAATTTCATTGTTCCCCATAAAGTTCAGCCTAAGAGCATGAATTTCATTGTTCGCCATTGAGTCCAGCCTAAGAGCAAGAATTTCATTGCTAGCCATAAAGTTTAGCCTACTTTTGACAGATTACTCAACGTTAAGAGAACTTCAATGGGTTTTTGTATTAGTTTTAATATTCACTGAAACTCTGGTTGGGCGAAAAGCAAAGCACTTGATTCCGATACAATATTTACATCCACTGCTGCAGAACTACCACATGTCTTTGAGAAACCGCAATTCACATGTAATTACTCAATGGGCAGTAAACATTTTCCAAAATCATTCATAGACCTGTAAAGAAGAGAAGAATCACTCAAGGACTGCAAAAGCGAACAACGCTTAAAACGACACGCATGATCTCAAGACCTGATCCGGGCAGTACGGCAACGATCATGTGCAACCATTAGATGTGACCTGCTTTGCGCTGATCAATGAACAACGGAGAGGTGCCTCCGCTGAAACACCAAAAGATATGGTAAATCTAAGAAAGACGAGAATTACGTTGCTTATTATAGAAATATATCACGATTACGTCACGAGCATTTCTTCTCAAAACGAATGAGTAACTTAATAAAAAAAAAAAAAGGTAGCCCAAGATAACATTTCCTTTGACACGAACTAACTTTGCGCACGGTCTGAATGGGCATTAAAGACTGCAGTTCAAATGTACTTACACAACAACGCTCTTTTGTATAAGTTATGATTCAAGTAAAAAACATTCATAATTGCCCTGGACTACTACAGCACCACTGTTTGTGACAGTTTGCAATAATATCACAATTTTTGCAAGTAAATTGTATTTTTCCTAACTATACAAACCTGAGGTCCTTTACATTAGGAATTACTTTCAGCCTACGCTGAAAGTAATTCCTAATGTAAAGGACAGACGGTTTGTATATCGTGTCGGAACAAAAATGCATTACAGTAAAGTATTATGTAGACCAAGACGCTGGCACGTTAAATATGGTTCTTCAGAGTAGCACAATTCCGTCCTATTTCTAATCGAGTCTTCATGATTCATGAAAAATACAATTTGATCATAATCATGATAAAAGAGTCCGTGAGAACAAAACTGTTAAAAGCAAACACTAGTCCACAGTTCGCAATAATAAATATAGACGCTTGTACGGTCAGTAAGACTTTAATACGTCCACAAATTTCTCCCTACTGTTATTCAATTCCTTTGATTTATGAAAAAATACCATACAATCATAATCATGAGGCATTGAGAACAAAAATTACAGGCAAGAACCAGTACACAGTTCGCAATTATAAATATAGACACTTGTAAGGTCAATGTGATTCTTAAATACTTCGTCAAATTTCTTCCTACTTTTATTCAAGTTCCTTGTGAGTCATGAAAAATACCATATAAATAATCATAACATGAGGCCGTGAAAACCAAACAGTTAGAACGGCAAGAAGTTGTCTATAGTTCGCAATAATACGCAATAAGAAATATAGCTGTTCGGTCAATATGACTCTTAATACTTCATCAAATTTCTTCCTACATTTATTGACCTATGATTTATTAAAAAATACCACATCATATTAATAATAAGAGGCCGTGAGAACATACTGTTAAAAGTAAGAACTAGTACACAGTTCGCACAGTAAACACAGACACTTGTAAAGTCATTATGACTTAATATTTCGTCAAATTGCGTCATATTCCTGTTAAAGTCATCATGATTTATGAAAAATACCATATAATCATAATATTAATAAGAGGCCGTGAGAACAAAACTGTTATAAGCAAGCACTCGTACACAGCTCTTAATAATAAAACGCAGACGCTTGCTCGGTCCACATGACATTTAATACTTAATACTTCGCCGAATTTCTTCTTACGTTTATATTCAAGTCCCATGATTCATGAAAAACACCATATCATCATAACCATCACAAGAAGCATAAGAAGCAGCCGTGAGAACAAAACGGATTATGTCAAGATTAGCGAACACAACATTTTCATGCCAAGGTTAGCGAACCCCATGATCCCCATGTGAAGAATGGCCAACTCTTTCCGGTCCGAACTCCAATTCCACACGAGGGCTAGTACTAAACACGGCCAAACAGATTCATCTACACTGTTTCGCAGTGGTTAGTACTAGCCATGGGGGTCAAATGTATTCCTACTTGTTTTGTACTAGCCCGTGGGGATCGCATGTCTGGTACCGAAGTGTTCACGTCTAGAACAGCGAATCCGATTATTCCCACGTAAAGAACACCGAACCCAATAATCTTCTTATAAAGAATAGCGAACCGTGCTGCGAGTGGGCTCGCTAATCTTGACACGATCCAACAAAACAGTTGGCAGCAAGAAATAGAACACGCTGCTTTGGTTCAATATGAAGTACGTCAACAACAACAACACCAACAACAAAAAGTTCCACTGAAGTTCCCAAGGAGGAACAGAGCTGACCGCTGTCAATCTCCCCTCTTCGTCCAGAAACCACAGCTTCTAGGAAATCTGAGCGGTGACCAACCATCGACAATTAAAAGCTGCCAAAGTGGAGAAGAGGACAAGGAAAGCGGTGGCTACGGTAAACGACGAGAGGAAGTCGGCGGCAAAGTTCAAACATTCCTCTCCAGTTTCAAAACCAGTATTGCAGAAATAAGAAGCCCGGTGGTGACATTCCAAGCGGGGAGTTTTCCGGGTAAATCCCTTCCCGAGCAACTCACTAAACAATTCACTTTTAGAGGTTCAGTGACATTTGAGGGCCTTGAAAGAGAGAGAAGTTATCTTACGGAAGTTGATTTAGGATAACGGAGGTGTTAAAATATTCTAATCTACTACTTACTAACGAGAACTGATAAAACACACTTAAAATAGGGTATTCTACAAATGAAAGGAAAAGGTAAAGAAAAGACAACAATAGTTTTAATTTTATAATTTTGCGCTTTAGGCCGAAGGCTAAGCGCTGGGACCTATGACGTCATTCTGTGCTGAAATGCTAATTTAAAGAAGACTTCAAAGGCGTAACAGAGGAAAGCCTCGGAGTTGCACCAGGAAACAATGGTTAGAAGAGGGTTGAAAGTAAGATAGAATAAAGAATACGAATGGCACAGTAAAAGGAATGAAAGGGGTTGCAGCTAGGGGCTGAAGAGCCGCTGCAAAGAACTTTAAGTAATGCCTACAGTGAACTACGTGAGGTCACTGACGACACCACCCATCTACGATAAACAATTTTAAGCTGGCTACAACTTCTCGGTCATAGGTATAATAATTACATCAATATACATGATTACGAAAAACTTAAAACCCCTCATACCGAATTTATTTTACTTTGGGAATGACTTGACACTTTCTGAGAGTAGTTATTTCGAATGAAGAGTGAATTACATATTAAGGGGTATTTGTGGCTGAACATCTGTAATTATAAAAACGCTGCGTGTGTATAAGTGGCAAATCTATTCATACATATATATATTATATATATATATATATATATATATATATATATATATATATATATATATATATATATATATACATATATACATATAATGCATATACATCAATATATATTCATTTATATATATATAAATACATAGATACATAAATTATATACATATATATTTATATATATGTATAATTATATATTTATATATTTAAAATCTGAACTTTGCTAGATACGTTTGTTATTTTCGATTTCTTCCAAATCAACGATTAAACACGAGGCTACGATGATGCGGGTGGGTCAATTCCAAGTATGTATCTGAATTCGAGATACATGTATGATGATGCTGGTGGGTCAATTCCAGCTCTAGTGTGTGTATCTGAATTCGACAGATACATGTACAAAAGAGCGGGAAAGGGCTTAAACCTTTGTTCACAGCCCGATTGTGAAAATTATCTCGTTCTGATACCACAGATGCGAGTTCGAATCTCGCTCGGGCATCACAATAACTTCATTTCCTTTGGCTAGAAGTTTCCAAAGCGTGAAGGAATCGTGAAGTTAAGAAGGCACTGTGGTTATTAAAAGTACACACACACACACACATATATAATGTGTGTATACATAAATATAAATATATATATGCATGTGTATGTATATATATATATATATATATATATATATATATATTTATATATATATAAATATATTTATATAATACATATATATATAAAATATATAATTATATATATATTATATATAATTTATTAATGTTATAATAATATAAATATATATATATATATATATATATATATATATATATATATATATAGAGAGAGAGAGAGAGAGAGAGAGAGAGAGAGAGAGAGAGAGAGAGAGAGAGAGAGAGAGAGAGAGAGATATGGTGGCTCTACACGGTGTTAGCCTTTCGTTTCTCATCTTGTCCGGTGCTCTGGAATAAGGCTGCAATTCTCTCTTTCTCCATCCTGGCTATGACTCATAGTCCGGTAAACAGGTCAAGGAAATCGCCTGGGAGTTAACAGCGTCACTTCAACCAAAACTTGTCCTTATGAATATTTGCTGGAAACCCGTTGGAAAACTATACGACATTTTTACTACTGACTCCATAACCTGCTTTTAAACCACTTAACTGAGAGCGGATACATTAGTTTCCAATTTAAAAAACACCAACTTATAAATTTCATGCAAGTCCATCCTGTAATTATGATACGTTCATGTCTCAAAAACAAGAATGATGATTAAAAAAAGATTCTTAGTACAAATTACAGCATAAGCAGTACAAACGCCGTTTCATTGTTCCTTCTTGTAAATAATCCAGCACTGGCATTAACCTTTGACCTGTGGTGGTCTTGTGATGGATTTACAGTTTTATTCTTTCTGGGTCTCGACGCATCAAGTAACAAAGCTTCCTTCATACAGTAACGTAATTACGACACGTGTATACCTTAATGACCTCCGCCCAAGAAACAGATGTTGAACAGACAAAACTACTGGGGAAGATCACGCGACTGCAATTACATTGCATGTTTGCAAATGCCTTACAAATTACAAGTTCATTTTCGTAAAATGAGGACTTCCAAATAATTAAACCGGATCATATTTTACTACGGAATGACTTTTTACAGCAATTTTGTTCGAAAAAATGTGAAATATGTTACAAGAAGTTTCAAGAGGTATTCTGCCGCCTGAAAAATGAAGGCATGTAGTTGGCCGTAGCAGAAAGCTTAAAAAATGAAAATGCGGTTTGCAAGAAGATTCTGAAATTACCAAGGCTGTACCAGAAAGCTTTAAAAATGAAAATGCGGTTTGCAAGAGGATTCTGAAATTACCAAGGCTGTACCAGAAAGCTTTAAAAATGAAAATGCGGTGTGCAGGAATAATCTGAAATCACCAAGAAACCTGTTCAGCGTTGCATTTACCAAAAACTACAGGATATACGAAAACGAGGAAATTATGAAGGCTCTACCACTGGGAAAATCCATTACAAAAATTAATATAAAACATGATGTTACCCAACCGCTGCGATATAATGGCTAAGATGGGCTAATTAACTCTAAATATCCTCATTTCTCTCGCGAATTAAACCACAGGAGTAACCAAGCCATTTTAACTGGTCTACCACTAATGGCACGAGGAGCACTGAGCTAAAAATTCTGTCTTATACAATATTTTTGCTAAAAATGGCGCGCAAATTTTTGCGTCAAAAAACTGATATTCTAGGTTTACGCCAGCACTAAGAAAACTTCACACACACACACCCACACACCTAATAGGTAACAGGTAAAACCTTCCTAAATAAACTTGCTGCAAAAAGGCCTACTGGAAGACGGGTCCTCTCAAGGTATTACTGATTTTTTTTTTTTTTTTTTTGACGACCATTGACTGACAAAGTAACAAACGCAATGTATTGTGCAGAATCAGTTATTATTATTATTATTATTATTATTATTATTATTATTATTAATACTAAGATTTCTTAATCGCTCTTATATTTTACCAAACCACAAATCAATTCTTCCCCTAAGCAACTGTTTGGTTGCAGCCGTTTGTCGGCATAATTTCTTATCTCGAGTATCTTTATTTTGTGTACTTTGTTTCTACATTGTCTCTCTCTGTATATGGCCCTGAGCTGAAATACAGGATTATTATTATTATTATTATTATTATTATTATTATTATTAATTTCATCACATAGCCATTAGTTTTCCTCAATCTACATAACTTAAGTAACTCGCACCTGACTGATCGTTCCTGTTTCATGGTATTAAAGGGAGAGACATTCAACTCTGGTAAGAAGACATTTCCTATGCATGAACAAAACACACTTCAGAAGTCAGGGAAACGTGTGTTAAATTACCTAAACGCTAATCACATCCATAACAAGAGCTTCAGGCTTCAATCATGCAGATTGATTACTTTCTTCAAAAGAATATTGATGAAAGCAGATTCTAAGGAATAAATAAACCTCAGAGAAGTATAAATAGAAGTTAACGAAATAGTTTAGTACAACAGAGACTGAGATATCTTAAGAGTGGTCGAGTAACACTGATCGACAACGATTGGAATTGGGATAAAAACTTAGGCCAAACGCCAAGCGCTGAATGACCTACGAGGTCATTCTACTCTGAAAGGGAAACTGAGAATAAAAAGGCATTAAAGGTGTAACAGGAGAAAAACTCTGGTTAAAACATAAAGCCCAGCTACTACAGGGAAATCTGCACACCAATGCTTTGTTGAACTGAACTAAATATAGAATTTAGGCCAAAGGCCAAGCACTAGGGACATATGAGGTCATTCAGAGCTGAAGTCGGAAATTGACAGTAAAAGGTTGAAAAGATGCAACAGGAGGAAAACCTCGCAGTTGCATAAAGAATCAATTGTTAGGAGAGGGTGGAAAGTAAGATGGAAGAAAGAGAATATGAAAGGAGATACAGTAAAAGGAACGAAAGGAGTTGCTGCTAGGGGCCCAAGGCACGCTGCAAAGAACCTCAAGTAATGCCTAGAGTGCATTGCATGAGGTGCACTGACGGCACTAACTCCCTACGGGGAGCAACGCTTTGTGACAGGCTATCAAAGCACCATAATTCAAGAACAGCACAGACTCCCTGACGATGCTTCTTGTAGAAAACTACGTATTAAATAGAATTCATTGGCGAATACAAGGAAACCTCAGACGATTTCTGCCAAGCTTAAAATGCCTGCAGTGAGAATAAATAACTTCGGAACTGCTAATTGCCAAGGACTTGTCTATTATGCACGATTTACGGTTGAAAGATGGAGCCGCATTGTACGAAGCGCCATGCTCATGTGTTGACAGTATTTACAACAATGATGTACCATAATCCACCGCAAGATTTTATTATATATATATATATATATATATATATATATATATATATATATATATATATATATATGTGTATGTGTGTGTGTACATATATATATATATAATATATATTTACATATACATAAAGTACATACATACACAGGGAAAATCCTGACTGGTTTCGTCTTTTTATCAAAGACATTTTCTAAGTATCTGTCCACAGTGGAAAATATTTACAATATATATATACATATAAGCTCAAAGGACAGTACAAACGGAACGTTGAGACCGTTTGAAAACAAATATTCACACCTGACAAGTGGGAGGGGTGAAGCCGTAAGCTCATTAGTGTCTAAGGTCAAGTACTCGATTTACAAATCTGTTTATCTACTCAGGTGGCCTTGCACCTTCTCCCAATCCACGCAAACTACTTTCCTTAAAATCTAAACATTTTACATATCTCAAATGTCATGGACAGCATTGTTACTTGCCTTGACTGACATTAATACTTTCACAAAAGCTTTTCTTTTCTAAAAAAAATGGGCTCAATAATGCTTCTTTCGAGTTTATCACTGGAATAAACTTGCTCCTGCCTAACTGATTTTGAATTTCTTTTCACTGATAATTACGAAAGTTCTTGTTCACCTGCGTATATGTTACACATTTTCATGCTGTTCCATCCTCTTTTTCCAATGATTTTCCAGTCTGACCAATATACAAGTTATCACTGGGATTACATGGGATTTTTATACACATGCTTTACTATTATCGGGAGATTTCTTTAATTCTGTGGCTGTTCTTAAATTCTACATTAACTCACATAATCTTAAGTAGATGGGAAAAAATCGTTGAAATTATTTCTGTACGGTAGTACAAGCGCGTTTTAGTTTTCTATAAAAGAAAACTATTGTGCCGGCTTTGTCTGTCCGTCCGAACTTTTTCTGTCCGCCCTCAGATCTTACAACAATGAAGTACCATAACCCAAATTTATATATTGATCATCCACCCTCCAGTCATCAAACATACAAATTACAGCCCTAGCCTCAACAGTTATTATTTTATTTAAGATTAAAGTTGGCCACAATCGTGCGTCTGGCAACGATATAGAACAGGCCACCACCGGACCATGGTTATAGTTTCATGGGCTGCGGCTCATACAGTATTATGCCAAGACCACCGGAAGACAGATCCATTTTCGGTGGCTTTGAATATACGCTGTACAGAAAACTTGACTTCAAACAGTCTGACTGTTGCGCCGAAGAAACTTCGGCGCATTTTTCATGTTTTGTATTGTAAGTTCCTTTAATGTTATCAAAGTTATTTGTGCAGCTCTTGATGCACTGCCTAATACAGAGTCGGGATTTCTTAATTTCTTGCCTGTATTCCTCATTATATCTATTTCACCATCAATGCATTCACACTGCATATATTTAATAACTTAAAAATATGGATGTGAAGATATATTCTTTATTTACTGACTTGACAGAATAAAAACTGTACATAGCAGAAATGTAGTAAAGTTTTCTGTACACACTGTTTAAAAACAATTAATTAATTTCTCTGTACACAACGTGTTTAAAAACAATTTTTCTGTACACAATGTTTAAAAACATTTAATTAATTTTTCTGTACACACTGTTTAAAAACAACAAATTTTTCTGTACACACTGTGTTTAAAAAATGAATTAAGTTTTCTGTACACAGTTTGTTTAAAAACAATTAATTAAGTTTTCTGTACACACTGTGTTTAAAAACACTGAATTAGGTAATCCAAGAAGGTAGGCTATCATCATTTTCCATTTCAAAAACGATTTTTATTGATGTGGCTTAAAATTTAAAAAGATTATTTACATTTCTTCAATGGTCAAACAAATGTCTTCAGTTAAAACTGCAAAAGAGAACCGTATAACAAAATAACTATTAACTTTGCAAATTACTCAAATATTTTATAGAAAATGGAATGGAAATGGTATGGAATATAGAGTTTATCACTGGGACCTAAAGGTCATTCAGCTGCCGTTAAGGAAATTGAGATTTTTTGAATGTAACAGGAGGAAAACCTTTTGCACTATGAAAATAATTGTTAGTTCTTGTTCAAGATGAAAGGAAGATAAGAATGGAGATACAGTAAAAGGAATGAAAGGGACCATTCAAAGAACTTTTTAATGATTTGCCAGTCAGTGACCAATATACAAGTTATCACAATGACAGCTTGCACTGGGGGAAAATTTAATACATATTCCTTTTATTCTTCAAAAATTGTCTTAATTTAATTCTGTGGCTAATACTTTAATTCAATTAACTAAAAACTCCCCTAGAAAACAAAAGGATCGTTTCTAAGAAATCCCATATAAATCACGTGACAACTATTTCTAAATTTTTTTTTAACTAATTACATAACTACCAGAACTACCAGAAAGGGCTCCCTTGTTTCGATCAAAAATATCAGATGGTTATTAAATAAGTTTCTCGACAGTGTAGTTGTGAGTGTGAATTTGCAAGGTTCTTAAAAGGTCTAATTATTTACAGATTTCCACCTTGACTATAAAAATTTACAAACATCACAACTTCCAGCTCAACTTTGTGACACTGTCTACAAAGGAAGATTTAAAAATTGCAGTTCAACTTTGTGACACTGTCTACAAAGGAAGATTTAAAAATTGCATGTCTACAAAGGAAGATTTAAAAATTGCAGTTCAACTTTGTGACACTATCTACAAAGGAGATTTAAAAATTGCAGTTCAACATTGTGACACTGCTCATAAGGAAGATTTAAAATTGCCAAGTCTACAAGGAAGATTTAAAAATTGCATGTCTTTGAAATAAGATTTAAAATTGAAAACTCAACTTTGCCGACACTATCTAAAAGGAGATTTAAAACAGCAGTCAACATATCTTAATTTCTTGCCTGGAAGATTTTCAAATTACAGTTCAACTTTCACACATCAAAAGCATTCAACTCCTTTCAACTTTGTAACAAATGTCAACAAAAACATGGATGTGAAGACTGTGTCACTGTACTCTACTGGAAGATTTCAACTTCACAGTTCAAGTTTTCACTGTCCACAGAGTTTCAAAATCCCAATCAACTAAGTTTTCACTCCCCAGACTGATTTAAAAACAATGAACTAAGTTTTCACTGTCCACAAAGGAAGATTTAAAAACAATGAACTAAGTTTTCCGTCCACACTGTTTAAAAACAATGAACTAACTTTTCTGCACACACTGTTTGAAAACAATTAAGTTTTCTGTAGACAGTTCAACTTTTAACAATGTCTACAAACTAAGATTTCAACATCACAGTTCAACTTTTGAAAACAATGAATTAAGTTTTCTGTAGACACTGTGTTTAAAAACAAAAGGAAGATTTCAATCCATAACAGTTCAACTATATTCATTTTCAATTTCAAAAGGAATTTTTATTGATGTGTTCAACATTTACAATGTTACTACAAAAAGATTATTTCACAGTTCAATTTTGTTCAATGTCTAAAATAAAGCTCAACATCACAGTTCAAAAATGTCTACAAGAGAGAAGATTTCACATAACAAAAATAACTTTTTACAATGTCTACAAAGGAAGATTTCAAATCATTTCAACTTTGACAATGTCTAAAAGGAATGATTTCAACATCACAGTTCAACTTTGTGACAATGTCCACAAAGGAAGATTTCCTCATGAGGTTCAACTTTGTGACAATGTCTACAAAGGAAGATTTCCACAGAATAGAAAAGTTTGAAATGTGTAAAAGGAAGATTTCAACATCACAGTTCAACTTTGAAACAATTGTTAGGAAGGAAGTAGAACATTAAGATGAAAGAAAGATAATGAATGGAAGTACAGTAAAACAAGTGAAACTTTTGTGAGCAATGTCCAAAGGAAGATTTCAAAGAACACAGTTCAACTTTGTGACAATGTCTACCCGGAAGATTTCAATGACAGTTCAACTTTTGTGACAATGGAAAAAAGATTTCAATACTCACAGTTCAACTTCTTGAAAATGTTGTGGAATTTGGTAACATCAACAGTTCAATACTGACAATGTTAAAGCAAGCTTATAAAGAACTCAACTTTGAAAATGTCTACAAAGGAAGATTTCAACATCAAAGTTCAACTATAAATCTCTACAAAGGACAACTATTTCAGTTCAACTTTTGTTATTTAACTAACATCACAGTAACTACCAGAACTACCGTCTACAATGGGCTTTGTTTCGATCAAAAACATCAGATGGTTAATAAATAAGTTTCAACATCACAGTTCAACTTTGTGAATTTGCAATGGAAGGTTATTAAAGGGTCAATTAGTTCAATTTCCACAATGTCTAAAATAAGATTTACAAGATCAAGTTCAACTTTGTAAACAATGACACAAGAAATGGGAAACAACTCCCAGTTCAACTTTGTGACAATGTCTACAAAGGAAGATTTCAACATCACAGTTCAACTTTGTGACAATGTCTACAAAGGAAGATTTCAACATCACAGTTCAACTTTGTGACAATGTCTACAAAGGAAGATTTCAACATCACAGTTCAACTTTGTGACACTGTCTACAAAGGAAGATTTTCAAATCACAGTTCAATTTTGTGACACTGCCTACAAAGGAAGATTTTCAAATTACAGTTCAACTTTGTGACACTGTCTACAAAGGACGATTTATACATCACAGTTCAATTTTGTGACACTGTCTACGACTGAAGATTTTAACTTCACAGTTCAATTTTGTGACACTGCCTACAAAGGAAGATTTGCAAATTGCAGTTCAACTTTGTGACACTGTCTACAAAGGAAGATTTAAACATCACAGTTCAATTTTGTGACACTGTCTACAAAGGAAGATTTCAACATCCCAGATCAACTTTGTGACACTGTCTACAAAGGAAGATTTTAAAATCCCACTTCAACTTTGTGACACTGTCTACAAAGGATGATTTAAACATCACAGTTCAATTTTGCGACAAATGTCTACGAAGGTAGATTTAAACATAACAGTTCAATTTCAATTTTGTGACAATGTCTTCAAAGAAACATTTAAAAATCACAAACAATTTGTGCTAAAGTCATAAACAGAGCGTTGCCGTGCTTTTTGTGATAGTTAAGTCTTCACACCTGTACGTATTTGAGTTTAACAATGATAAAAACAGGAGCTTTCGTGTTTTGTCCAACATGCCTCTACAGCTATAAATTCAAAACAACACCATACTTCCACGGTAATGCCTGCCTTACGGTGTCACTACCGGTACGTACAAAGAACGCGCTTTCTTTTACTCGCGAACCACGAAACCCTGCAACTTGAAATTCCTTCATTTCCTTGGAAAACTACACCCATAAAAGTGTAAATAATAATGTAAATTGTTATACTTTGAGCACGACAATGCAAATATTACACTATAATACACACTCCCCCACACACACATTAATAAATAAATATATATAATATATATATATATGTATGTATATATATCATTAAAATATATATGTATATATATTACACTAAGAGAAAGGATATTTTAGTGCGTTTTGAGATGGTTTGGGCATGTGGGAAGAATAAAGAACGATCGAGGTTGGTGGTAAATGTTAATTCGAAAGGACTGGAAGGGAGGAGAAGAGGAAGACTTAAAAAGCGCTTGATAAGTGAGGCGAAAGAGAGAATTGTGCCATTCATGATGCACAAGAGTGCGTGGAAGTCATTAGGTGAGTGGCACAATGCAGTAAGAGGTGTTCGATGTGCTGCTGGTGAGCCTTCTCTGGACGCATACGCAGTAGAAATTAGTTTTTGCGCAAAATTTTACGTACAAGATTCAGCAAGTACAGTTGTGGCAGTGACCGCAATTATTTTGTTTTTCTCTAAAACCATCCCTTAAAAGAGTGTATGTGCAATTTAATATATATATATATATATATATGTATGTATGTATATATACAAATTGTATATATACAAAATATATATATGTATATATACATATATATATATATATATATATATATGTATATATACATATATATACATATAATTATGTATGCACAAGTGTACTCAAATAAAACATACATATTTCTGTAGGCTGACAAGGCTTAAGGAGAGGCCCACCAGCAACTCGACTACGGCACCCAAAGCAGTCGTTTTGATTTTCCAGATACTATGACCCCAAAATGTCTTTGCCGATCAAACAGTCTGCTATACCACTAGGAGCGAGCGATTTGGGCTTATTTCAAAGGTGACGGTGGTCCGTTTGGTATGATTGTAAATTTAAACAATTAAAATACTGCTTCCTATAATTAAACTTTAAAATAGCCAACTTTAAAAAAACAAATATATATAAATTTTATAAATAAATATATATATATATATATATATATATATATATATATATATATATATATATATATATATATATATATATATATATATATATATATATATATATATATATTATACTATATATAACCTATATATATATTATCTAATGCAATATAAATTTACAAGGTAAAGTAAAAGTTTTTATTTACCATTCCCTCATATGCATTTACGTATTTATCATCTTTTCATACAACTTCTCTCGCTCTGCAGCCTGATTTCCCTTCGGAGCCCCCTTGGGGTTTATAGTCTGCCGACTTAGTCCACAAGAATTTTCAGCTGAAGACTTGAAAGATTGAAGGGAAAAGAAAATCTTGAAGGGCTAAACTCCACACGTATATTATAAACTAGCTACAACAGAAACAAGAATAAGACATGTAATATCATAACTTTCAAAAAAAAAATCATATTTCAATTCTGGGATTTAGAAAGCCAAGGCAGCCGCTGAACTAAATCCACCGAAGGTACATTTTTTCCACAGGACCACTGAACTAGATGCAGTGTGTATTTCCCACTCTTCGACCCACTGGAACCTAAATGAATTCATTATGCATCCACTCAACCACAACGATGATGTACTAGCTTAACCATCCAAACTTTTACATAGGCATTAGAAATCAACGTTATTGCAAGAGAGACTTCCTCTGAATGACAAGCAAACCAGTTTTAAAGAAGATATTTGTTGGCGGTGGTTGTTGTTGTTATTATTTTTACATTATTTTAATAATATATATATTATTATTATTATTATTCAGATGATGAACCCTATTCATACAGAACAAGCCCACAGGAACCATTGACTTGAAATTCAAGCTTTCAAAGAATATGGTATTTATCTGAAATCAGAAGAGAGAGAGAGAGAGAGAGAGAGAGAGAGAGAGAGAGAGAGAGAGAGAGAGAGAGAGAGAGAGAGAGTTTACTTTTATCAGTGCATAAACCAGTTCTGAAAGAAACAAATAACATTTTCCAATGTCAACGTCTACATATATAAAAGTAAAAAGTCTTTCTCTTAAGAGGCATAAATAAATATCCAGTTACTGTCAGAAAATGATCACCATTTGAAGTCATTCAGGGCTGAAAGTAAAACTGAGAGCAGAAGGTTTGAAAGGTGTAACAGGAGGAAAACCTCGCAGCTGCACTATGAAATAATTGTTAGGAGAGGATATAGAGTAAGATGGAAGAAAAAGAATATGAAAAGAAATGAAAGGGGTTGTGGCCTGGGACCGAACGAACGCTGCAAAGAGTCTTAAACAATGCCTGCAGTGCACCGCGTGATGTACAATGACGGCACTACCCGCCTACGGGGACCAACAAGAAGGCATACATATGGCCACGAGTTAGGAAAGCCCAAAAGCCAAAACTGAGATGGTTTGGGCACATGATGAGGATGGGAGATGAACAGCGGCATGTTGCAGGAGAGATCATGAAAATGGAGGCGCTGGGGACCCAAGGGGGGAGAAGGGTCAAGTTAAGTATATCTTACTTTAACCAGACCACTGAGCTGATTAACAGCTCTCCTAGATAGGGCTGGTCCGAAGGATTAGATTTATTTTACGTGGCTAAGAACCAATTGGTTACCTAGCAACGGGGCCTACAGCTTATTGTGGAATCCGAACCACATTTTGACGAGAAATGAATTTCTGTCACCAGAAATAAATTCCACTAATTCTTCATTGGCCGGTCGGAGAATCGAACGCGGGCCCAGCAGAGTGCCAGCCGAGAACGATACCAACCCGTCCAATGAGGAACTGGGGAGAGAGGAATGAAGGACTGTATCTTGAGAGGGCATGAGAGACAAAGAAATAGACGACACGAGGACACACGATAGAAACACACACAAAGGGCTCTCTAAAAACAGCGACCCTGACTAAGGATTAAGCTAAAATAAAGATCTCTGCGAGGCATGATTGCGGCAATTCAGCATTCTCCCACCAGGTCAATAGATGGCAAACAATTATATTATGTCTAACTCCCATAAATAAAACATCAAATCACGTCATGACAACCACTGTCTACGAACTGACATACTTATAATTAACATTCGCTTCGGAAATAAAAACATGAAAAATTGTACGATCAAAATACAAGCCGTGGTTCCTGTAAAACTTTTCCAAACTATAATTAAGAAACATAAGAATGGCATCACAAAAACCAAGTTACGGTGTCAAAATATTAAAACCGTCAGATAAAATCTTAATGCAGAAATGTTCAGTACCATAGAAACGCAACTATATCAAGCTTCGAACATCCCAACATCTGATGTCAATCACTAGCGGATCCAGGGAAGGGGGGGCACCTGGGCACGTGCCCCCATTGAAAAATGACAAAATAATAATATTGAAGATTTAGATAACATAAATGAGAAATATAAAAATGGGAAAAAGAAAAAAATCTACTATAAAAATATATAAATGTGTGTGTGTTGTCATATGAAAATTGGTGGCGCCCCAATGAACTTTTCCTGGATCCGCTAAAGATGTCAACGTCTCCACTCACGTGTTCAAAATTCGCTAACCCAAATCCTTCGCCAGCATCATTACGGGTCATTAAAAACTTTACAATCTTTGGCTTCACAATTTTTTGGCTGCTCTTCATTATCTCAGAGGAACAACCATATATAATTGTTTCAAACATTCAGGCGCAGTCTTAACACGCACACAAAATCGCCGGAGCGCACTCAGAGAACCACAAACGCAAAATCATGACGATCAACTACACCTTCTTCTTCTTCTTCTTCTTCGTTTAACGTGCTTTTTCCCATTTTGACTCGGTAAAATTCAAAAATACATTGCATCCATAAGGGAATGTTCAACGTTAGCTATTTAAAAGCTCGTGAAAGATATTCTGGCGCGTCTTCTGGTATACCTCATTAGGTCACGCAATATCACTAGTAAAAAAATATGACGTATTTTGCTTCAGATGTGGCAAAATTTTGCTGAGTCATTACTTGACAAAAAGAATGAGACGTAAAGAAATTAACAATTCTTGGCAATTTAAATATACAGAAACAAGCAAGCTTATTATAAGCAAATAAAATCAATTCAAATGTACTGGAACGTAACTGACCACATTTATCGAGTAATTTAAATTCAATATAAGCCACATACAGCTTTTTTCTCAAAGGTCTCATACTGTTCACAAAACAATTTCATAATTAACAACAAGCACACATCACATTTCTCGTATGAATCCATACCTTTCTGTTTCGCTTATCGCTCTTTGTTACCTGGCTTCATCAACTTAATCCTCCTATAAATAGTTCCCCATATACTGCGTATTTCACTCTCCTACCATTCTTCCACTCTCCTCTACCACCTTTATACATAAGAAGAAGAATCCTCTTATCTATCTCTATGGAATCCTTCCCTTATCCAACACACATACATACATAATTAAATATATATAATATAATTATATATAATATATACACAGTATATATTATATATGTATATATATTATAAATATATGTATATAACTTATATGTATATATATTATAAATATACATATATAATCATACATTACACACACACACACATATATATATATATATATATATACACATATACATATATATATATATATATATGTGTGTGTGTGTGTGTGTGTGTGTGTGTGTAATGTGTGTGTATTGTAATAAATATGTCATGAAGCTAAAAATGTCGTTTAATAACCAAATTGACGCAACTTCGGGAATATCCCCGATGGGGAATTATCACTGAAGCAGAGTAAATTGGATATTCAACGACATTTGTAGCTTCACGATTGTACTGTATATAAATCACGGTGTGACAAAAATTTCATAATATATATAAATATATGTGTATGTATAATTTTTGAGGTAAGAAACCATTTTAACAATATTTAACAATTTCTTTTACACAGCTATAAAAAAGAGAGACCAAGCAACAAAGCAGAATTTTATGCAAACCAAGTCTCATTACGTCAAGAAATTACCCTAACACGTCATTACTTAAAGCAAACAAAAATATGATTTATAATGTTGACTAAACCCACCCATTAGCGGCCTCAATTAAAATTCTGCATCAGCCAAGCAGGAAACCACCCCAATCTTAGCTGGCGGCTTGCATGGAAGTGATGGGGGGGGGGTTTACACTGTCACGCTAGGCGGGTGGGTGTGGGGGGAAGGGGGTCGCCTTCATAACTTCGCAGAGACTATTTACATCAAATAGCACTGGGTTCATTGTCTACAATGTAATTCAATGGCAGACATATTCATTATCAAACAATTCTATTAAACAATAATTTGATAATTCTATAATAGAATCATTATTAAATCATTCATTATTAAATTATTCAATTCTGGATTATACTGATTCTATTATAAGTTAAACCGGTGCTCAGAAATCAACAACAGCACTTTCCAATTTGATTACCCAAACACTTACAAATTATGAATCCAGTATTTGGCTTCATTTTTCCCTTTCCTATTTAGTGCCTTATGAAAAAGAATTTTGCTCCTTTTTTTTTATTTAGTGCCTTATGGAAAGGAATTTACACACTTCTTTTTTGTTTAATGCCTTATAGGGAAGAAATTTTGCTTCATTTTTTCTGTTTAGTGCCTTTTTTTTCTTTTTTTCGTTTAGCGCTTTATGGAATAAAATTTTGGTTCGTTTTCTTTTTGTTTAGTGTCTTATGAAAAATTTGGCTTTATTTTAACCATTTTCTGTTTAGTGCCTCATGGAAAAAATTTTGCTTCATTTTTTTGTTTAGTGTATGATGAAAAAACTGGCTTCATTTTCTCTCTTTTATTTAATGCCTTTTGGGAAAGAAATTTGCGTCATTTTTATTTTCCTGTTCTTTGCATTATGAAAAAAAAAACTGGCTTCATTTTCTCTTTACTATTTAGTACCTATTGGAAAAGAAATTTGCTTGATTGTTTCTTTTTCTGCTTAGTGCCATATGAAAAATGTTGCTTCATTTTTGCACTTTGTGTTCAGTTCATTTTGGAAAAAAAAAAAACTGCTTTATTTTTTTCTTTTTCTGTTTAGTGCCTTATGAAAAATTTTGCTTCATTTTCCCATTTTCTATTTAGTGCCTTTTGGAAAAGAAATTTGCCTCACTTTTTCCTTTCCTGTTCTGTGCATTATGAAAAAACTGGTTTCATTTTTTGCTTATTCTGTCACATGCCTTATGAAAAAACATATCTTGACTCCGTAAAGCATCATGCTTTAACAGTAACATCACAACTACCGGTACCTTCTTTCTCTCCTTCATGCTTTACATTCCCCTGAGTAAATGCCATTAAATGAGCTCATTCACTCCCGCGACGTTACCCAAAAAAGTCCTAATCAGTCACAAGACGAAGGTGAGCAAACTCCGCTGTCAGTGACAGCCCGGTAATTTATGACATGACATTGACAAAGCTCAGAAACTGCTGCGGCTTTTGGGACTATTATCTCATTATAAAAACTGACAGGTAATTCATACACACCATTCTGGTCACAAACACCCATGGAATGAAACTTTTGTTTTTTTTTTAGCAAAAACCGAGACACACGGAAGACAAAACCTTTTCAAGTTGATTCACAGGGAAAATTCACAGTGGAATTGGAACTGGATATAAACCTTGGGCCTATGGCCGAGAGCTGAGACCTATAAGGTCATCCAGTGCTGAAAATGTTGAAACAATTGTTGAGAGAGGATGGAAAGTAAGATGGAAGAGAACATGAACGAAGGTACAGTAAAATGAACGAGAGAGGTTGCAGCTAGGGGCCGAAGGAATGCTGCAAAGAAACTCAAGTCCCTAAAGTGCCCGCGTGAGGCGCACTGACAGCACTAACACCCCTTAAGGGGTTCACAGCTGGAATAAAAAAAATGTAAGAACACAAAAATAACCGAAATTTAGCGCAATAACTTGAGCAGCTTAGAAATCGTCAACAATGCGATGTAACTAAACCTTTTGACGCAAATAATAGCGGATATTATTTAGCTTGCAGATTCTTTAATCACTGAAACATGGCTCTTGGAAGGAAGGACTACAGTGAATTCTCATTTCCATCATATTAAGAATCAGACTACTTTATAAATAAACCAACAGCGACAGATTCAGTCTAAAGTCTATAAAAAAATAAAAAATGCACGAAAGTTTCTTCGGCGCAATCGAGTTTTCTGTACAACGTATAATCAAGGCCACCGAAAAACAGATCTATCTTTCGGTGGTCTCGGTATGATGCTGCATGAACCGCGGCCCACGAAATTTTAACCACGGCCCGGTGGTGGCCTATCCTGTATCGCTGCCAGAAACACGATTGTGGCTAGCTTTAACCTTAAATAAAATAAAAACTACTGAGGCTAGAGGGCTGCAATTTTGTATGTTTGATAATTGAAGGGTGGATGATCAACACCAATTTGCAGCCCTCTAGCCTCACTAGTTTTTAAGATCTGGGGGCGGACAGAAAAACTGCGGACCGAACAAAGTGCGGACGGACAAACAACTAAAAATTGAGTCAAGCCTCTAAATCAACAATGAATACTAAAATCCTAAAAACCCTGGCCCCAACGAATCAGGTTAGGTTAAGCGTGCCGTTAAACGATATTGGCGTGCCTTCATCATTCATTAACTGGCGCCCACAAGTGAATGAAGAGATGCATAACAACCTGACCACCAATCAGCGGTTAACAACTAAATAACACACCAATCAATAAATGGTCAACTGGATGACGACCTTTGGTTTTTAAAAGCAAATCTAAAACCCGACCACTGGATCTAATTACAATTAAGAAACCATACATGTCTAATAACCTCATCCATACATCAATAATGCACTTATACGTAAATATAAATCAATGTAATTATGAGTATGATTACAGTGACCACCGCCAGCCCGACAGAACAGGAGGGCCATAACGATCTTGCGGCGTAAATTATGCAGACATCCGTCGCTTCCCTCCACCATCTTTCATGAGCAATGCATAACCGCATGACAATTAAGCAAAAAAAAAAGTAAGAAACCGTTCTGCTGAAAACCATAAAGAGGAGATAGTATAATAAATCAGCTGTCCATCTCTTGAATCTTTAAGCATCCATAACTGAAACTTTTGCACTGCAGTTTTTTGTCTTACGTTTCAGATAAAATATCGAATTCAAACTACAGTAATTAGTATTTTTCTGGGATGCAAACCTACGCTTTCTTAGTACTGCGCGCGCAGCGTTTGTCTGCCGACTTAAATAAAAAACAAATGCCTAACGGTAGGCCTATGAGTCGCCTGTGACCACATGGTGTAAAAGGAACCAAGGTAGACTCCAAGGTCTGATAGTAGAGGGAAAGAAAAGCGATGACAACCGAAGACTATCAATTTTCATTTGGCAAACGTGAAAGGAGGTGATCTGCTGGATATTACATGGCACAGCCTGAGAGAAGGGAGTCTCTCGTCCGGCTCAAATGACCTGATGCCAAAATAATTAATAAGAGAGAGAGAGAGAGAGAGAGAGAGAGAGAGAGAGAGAGAGAGAGAGAGAGAGAGAGAGAGAGAGAGAGAGACCTTGCAGCAAACCTATAAAGGTAAAGAGAAAAGGCGCATATAGGCAATGTCAATAATCAAGTGAATAGCCTTCAAATCCATCCCAGAGAGAGTAGCGACACAGGGCACTAAACACCACCGCAAACAGGATATGAATACTCCAAACACGGCCAGCTTACTTACTTTATTGGAATCTAGACCCACTGCATCAAAGAATACGCACTGCAGGGTTGCACCTCAAAAAACAATGCCGGTTCGTTTATCTGTAAGTGCTGCCAATCCTGTTTTTGCTGGTGTACTGCTCTTTTTAATGGGAACGCATTTCCACACTGATTTATATCAGATAACTGTATCAATATTAGGTCTTCTTCCAAATCCTACGCTTCAAACTCGGACGTTGAGGTTCAATATATCCAGCCTATCACTTGTTTCCTAAAATCAAACACTCACCCGTATCTTCATTTAATTACAACTGTTTCATTTCATCCTTTCCCTAACATCACAGACGATCACGCCAAATTTCTCCACTGTATTTTCTACAATGCTTCAAACTTACCGTGTTCAGCCAACCAAGTTTCACCCTAGGTTAACACATCAGACATTTAGTAAGGTCACGATTTTGTAATGTTCTATTTCTCAGACAATAGTTACGAAACCACATTTTACTTGCAGTCACTCAGAATTAGTGTCCATGGTCAGTTCTGTTTCAAATCCTCTACATCTCCTCCTGCAATGTTTGACATTATATCTCTCAGTCAGCGCGTGATACACGTCCCGCGTTTGTTAAACAGTCAATCCCGATTTCTATGATTTGCCACACACTTCCTGCACTATAGACCATTACCGCTCTCTTTGGATTGAATTGAACATAGAATTTAGGGCAAAGGCCAAGCACTGGAACCAATGAGGTCATTCAGCGTTGAAACGGAATTTGACAGTAAAAGTCAAAAAGGTGCAACCGGAAGAAAACCTCGCAGTTGCACCATGAATCAATTGTTAGAAGGTAGAGAGTAAGATGAACGAAAGAGAATATGAAAGGAGTTACAGTAAAAGGAACGATAGGGGTTGAAGCTAGGGGCCGGAGGCACGCTGCAAAGAAACTTAAGCAATGCCTACAGCGCACCGCAAGGGGTGCATTGACGGCACTACCCCCCTACGGGGACTCCTCTCTTTAGATGGGCCAATCATGTTCTGTGTAAATGCCTTTGGCAACAGAAGAAAGAAGTCACATGAATTTTTCCCTTAGCTTATGTTCCCCACTAGTTTTCATATCAAGACTGGATCATGTTTCAATATGTATTGTCCAGTACTTCTCAAAAACAACCGAAATCTTGCTCTCAATGTTCACAACACACTTCTAGAATTAAAGGAGGAACTTACAGCACCTACATAAAATGCCTGATTTCTTTTCTACTGGAACAACAGCAACTTAGCATCTACACGAAATGTCTAATTTTTTTTCAGATATGTTTGACAATTTGAACACGATCTCTACAAACTATTTGCTGAAGGGGGATACTCGATGCTCAATAACAATTTCACCAGAAAGATCTGTAATGAAGATTATTAAAATAGTGAAAAAGATTGACATGAAAAAAGTATACCTTAGTTTAACCAAACCAATGAGCTGATTAACAGCTCTCCTAGGGCTGGCCCGAAGGATGAGACTTATTTTACGTGGCTAAGAACCAACTGGCTAACTAGCAACGGGACCTACAGCTTATTGTGGAATCCGAACCACATTATACCGAGAAATGAATTTCCATCACCAGAAATAAATTCCTCTAATTCTTCATTGGCCGGCCGGAGAATCGAACGCGAGCCTAGGAGAGTGTACAGAACTCTGAGGAACATCGATACACAAAGAAAAAAGGAAGATACTATGTTGTCTACCACAGATAAAAATGAAAGAAATGCGTTTTCAGAGGAAAGAGTATAACAATAAAGCTAAACAAGAAAAACTGAAGTCATTATGCAAAGTGCCGTGGAATATCAAGAACAATATGACTGAAAAGAGCACAGTAAAGCTAGCCCTTACCTTACAACTACTCCAAAAGGCGACAGTAAGGTGGCAATAGAGAAACCGACAGGCTGACGAGGGAAAGACTCCAGAACGAATCAAAGAAACACGAAATCCTTTACTGTGTATATTGGAGAAAAAACTGCCCAGAGACTGTTACCTTTGTAATACCAATAACTATTTTGTCACTTCATTTTAGCTTAGGCTAAAAGGGCTTACAGCATACATAAAAGTTATCCTCTTCAAACACAGGAAACAGCAACTGCAAGAACCAACTGCTTGTACTGCTTGACTATAGTAAACTTATATTTTCGCCCTCAGAAAGAAACGTTGCAACTCCCTGCCCACAGTCTGCCCACAGCCACCAGATTTGCTGCACAGCAGCAGCACCACCAATATGCAATAACTGTGCCTCATTTTCGAACTTCTTGGTTCCAGAGGTCCTTTATTCCTAACACACCGCTGGACTATGGAACAGTATCCCTACTGAGGATGTTGTACAATTGGAACCCAAAAAGTTTAAGCGAGGATGCGATGCATTAGCACCCTAAAGAGACTATCCTTGTATTTTATAATGTACTTCGATTTCTATATATTTATTTATTAATTTAATTTATTTTTTTCCTTTAAAATAAGTGATCTCTTTCTGTATTTCCTATTACCTTCTGTTGCCTCTTTCAAATGAACACCAAATTCTCTGAAAGGTCCAATTTTAAGTCACTGGCGCCAGTGGGCTTGTTCCACGAGTAGAGATCATCTTCGGAATATAATAATAATAATAATAATAATAATAATAATAATAATAATAATAATAATAATAATAATAATAATAATAATGTAGTAGCTCTTTGTTGGGTGAGCCGGTAGAGCTGCTGACTCACTCGATGGGCCGGAGTTCAATTCCCCCGGCCGGCTGATGAAGAGTTAGAGGAATTTGTTTCTGGTGATAGAAATTCATTTCTCGCTATAACGAGGTTCGGATTCCACAATAAGCTGTAGGTCCCGTTGCTAAGTAACCAATTGGTTCTTAGCCACGTCAAATAAGTCTAATCCTTCGGGCCAGCCCTAGGAGAGCTGTTAATCAGCTCAGTGGTCTGGTAAAACTAAGGTATACTTAATTTAGTAGTAGTAGTAGTAGTAGTCGTATACAGGAAACGTCTAGCTCACTCTAATATAACGTCGATTCGTCAAGCAAGAATGATGGCAGTCACAGACACAGACCGAGACACGTGCTATGCGTGACACGGGGATGAAACCCGATCAGGTGGTTTCGGGATCAACAGACGTACCCTCTCTCGTCATTATTACTTGGATATTAGAGGCATGGCGCTGTCTTTCCTTCGTAATACTCCGACAATACTCCATAGTGGAAATATTAACCCATTCACTTAATGACTGTGGATTCCCCGACTTCAGTTGGTTTTAAAAGCGGCAATGGATAAGTACACAAGAGAAAATTTATATGTATATGTATGTATGTGTGTATGTATGATAGATAGATAGATAGATAGATAGATAAATATATTTACATATATATATTTATATATAAAATTTATATATATAAATATATTTATATATATATATATATATATATATATATATATATATATATATATATATATATATATATATATATATATATATATATTCTCTAGAAAGCAATGGTCTGTAAAAGGAATACCAAAAATAAAATTTGGCCAACAGGTCAACCTGCAAATGCTATACTTAACAATAATTTTACTGGAAAACTAACCAGTACATGGGAAACAGACAGAGATAATATGATTTCGTGAAAAAATCATCATTAATTATATAGAGTATATATATATGTTTATATATAAATGCATGAGTGTGTGTATAATCAGCATTATAAAAGCTATGACCTTAAAAGTTAACCCAAATCTAAAATTTGGTCGATGGTAAAACGGCAAATGCCATACTTTGCAACAGGCTTTACTGGACAAACTAACCAGCACTCGGGAAATTCGAGGAAATTCTTCACAAATATTAGAAGTGAATTTCTGCAATCGAGCACAAACATGGTCATTTTTATAACAGTGTATGCTGGGCTGAAAAGACAGCTCAAAAGACCCTTGCTCATTACCTAGGATTTTCGTTTTCTGTCCGTCCGCACTTTTTTCTGTCCGCCCTCAGATCTTAAAAACTACTGAGGCTAGAGGGCTGCAAATTGGTATGTTGATCATCCACCCTCCAATCATCAAACATACCAAATTGCAGCCCTCTAGCCTCGGTAGTTTTTTTTATCTTATTTAAGGTTAAAGTTAGCCATAATCGTGAGTCTGGCAACTATATAAGACCGGCCTCCACCGGGCGGTGGTTAAAGTTTCATGGGCCGCGGCTTATAGAGCATTATACCGAGACCACCGAAAGATGGATCTATTTTTGGTGGCATTGATTATACGCTGTACAGAAAACTCAATCACGCCGGAGAAACTTCATTGCATTTTTAACTTTTTTCCTTTTTTTACGGGGGCAAATGGTACCCCGAGAAGTCACAATGCAATAATAATGGAACAGAAAGGAGTCTAGTTAAAATATACTCAGAGACACTGTCACATTATTGAGCGGCAATTAAAAACAGACGCCATGTCCTCATAAATGAGTGAGATTACCAACACTTGAAAGACATTAATGCTCCAGTCCCAAAGGAACAAAAATGAGGGGGCTCAACCAACAAGTATACCTTAGTTTTACCAGACCACAGCTGCAGCTATATAAGAGGAGAGTCGTTCGGCGCTGAAACGTTGACAGTTAAAAACGTTTGAAATTGGAATGAATAAGCTTATTACATATGTTTATAAAATTACAACACTTAATATATTCTCCTTTTGGTAAACAATAACAAATTTTGCAAAATGAACATTTCCAATTTTAAAATTGATTTTTTTGCTTAAATCTTGATTGTTTTTTAACGGTTATCTTATATGCAAAACGAATATGATAATTTAACCTTTAATTTTATTTTATTACACGATAGGTTTAACAAGAGGAAAACACGCAACTGCACTATGAATCAACTGTTAGAAGAGGGTGGGAAGTAAGATGGAAGAAAGAGATTATGAATGGAGGTACAGCAAAAAAATAAATAAATAAATAAAATAAAAGAGGTTCCAGCTTGAGGCCGAGGGGATGCTGCAAAGAACCCTAAGTAATGCTTACAGTGCACCACAAGAGGTGCACTGACGGCATCACCCACTCTACGGGAACAGCTCCATCTATATACTCATACTAAAGAGAACGACGTACTTTTCATTTTCTAGCTCTCTACTGATTTCCTGCGTTCAGTTGGTGCGAGGTAAGCATTTGACAGAGACTATGAAAATTTCTGGAGCTTAACAGATAAAGTAAACCTTTACATTCAACTGGCATATTACTGATTCTCCACGCAGCAATCCTTAATCAAATGGGACACCATGCTATTAAGACTCCGACAAAGTGGCATTATCTTATTATGTCTATCTTTACATTACATTACACTGAACTCGTTCTCTACTGGTTCCTCTATCAACCCCATCCCCCAGGGCAAAATGCAGGGCACCAGCATCCTATCGATTCCTGCCTTAAATACGCATGTGAACTTGATAGAATTAACAAGGAAAATTCTATCGCTCAAGACACGCCAAGGATCCGCGCATTGGAATCGTTTCTTTAATTACCCGCCTTATCTGGGACAGACTATAACGAAGGACCTAAGGGATACAGTTCACAATGCACAAAGATAACCGTAAGCTTTGAACGACGGGGAGTTTGAAGAAATTAGTTCTCTGTCACCTGGAAATCAGAATGTTGCTGACTCCGCAATAAAGTTATGGCGTCCATGGATGCTCAATATGGGCGAGCTTTACCCAAGAGAACGGGACTTATAACCGTTGCCCATACCCCCATTATTGGAATGGAATATAAAATTTAGGCCACAGGTCAAGGGCTGGGACCTATGAGGTCATTCAGCGCTGAAGTTGAGAGTAAAGGAGGCTTTAGAGGTGTAACAGGAGGAAAAGCTCTTATATGCACTATGAAACAATTGTTAGAAGAGAGTGGAAAGTAAGATGGATGGAAGAAGTTCAGAGCAAAGGAGGCTTTAGAGGTGTAACAGGAGGAAAAGCTCGCAGTTGCACTATGAAACAAGTGTTAGACGAAGGTGGTAAGAAAGATGGAAGAAAGAAAATATGAACAGAAATAGCGTAAAAGGAATGAAAGGGGTTGCAGCTAGAGGCCCATGAGACGCTGCAAAGAACCTTGAATGATGTCTATAGTGCACCGCATGAGGTCCACTGAGGGCACTACCCACCTACGGGCTTATTACTGCTGCCCATACTCACATTACTAGGGGACTAACAAACCAACCTCGCCACCGTTCTAGTAAGATATTCAGAGAAAACCCCGCATAGTTCATCCTGCTAATGTAAAACAGCGAAGCCAAAAGAATATCGCGGCTGTGAAAGAGATGGCAAAACTAGATTCTCGTGTTGATGGCGGTGGTCTCTGGTCTGGTGTGTGTGTGTGTGTGTGTTGTGTGTGTGTGTGTGTGTGTGTGTGTGTGTGTGTGTGTGTGTGTGTGTTTTTAACGAGTCTGTAATTTTTTACCTTTTTCGACTCTCCTCATTCACTTATTACCAATGACGTTCCGAATAAAGTCCTCTGCCAGGTTTTCGGACTTTATGTCTAACTCGGATTGCTTTGATTTTTATCAGCGCTTTTTTCCCCTTTTATTCATCATCTTCACCATGATGCCAGACCTGCGCTACTGTTACCATGATTGCATTATTAATTAATGAAGGTCAACCGTAGTTAGACATACCTTTGTCCTGTTGTTTATGAATTTGCTATATTAGGACTCTTCTGTACAATACAGCCACTTTGAGTTTACTATTACCATCGCCGTCATTACTAATTTATTATTATCACTATTATCATTATTCGTTGAAAAGAATAGCAGTGTGTGTGTGTGTGTGTGTGTGTGTGTGTGTGTGTGTGTGTGTGTGTGTGTGTGTGTGTGTGTGTGTGTGCCGATGAGAACTATAATACTCCTCCTCAACTAGGCAGCTGTCCGAAGTTCATTTATTATATCCCTACGTTTCGGTAGTCCACGCTGCCACTTACAAAGGGTGAATGGTACTAGGATATCATACATGGAATTTGTGTACGAAGACCGGTTTACAAAGAGGGGAGCGATTTTTGACTGGATGGTCATAGTCAGGAAGCTCTCCTATTGGCTGGGAGTCCGGCTGACCGACGGAGGCGCCTAGTGCATTCTTTTCAACAAGGTTTACCTCAATGAGGGTCTTCTCCCGAGATATTATTATTATTATTATTATTATTATTATTATTATTATTATTACTGTGCAGCTTTTTATTTCCCCTGCGCTGTTTGCAATCTTCAGTATCTTATATTTTTTTTTTGTCTCGTTGTGATTGCTGTTCCATAACTTTAGCTGGGTCTTTACGACAATTCACATTCTTAATAATAATTACTGCTATAGTCAACTCTCAACCCAAATCGGGGAATATATAAAAATATAATTTTCCATAATATAATCTATTATTTGGATACTTACCCACTGTTAAAGTTAGTTTCCATCGGCGCGGAGATATAAGCTAACTTTAACAGTAGGTAAGATTCATCCCAAATAAACAGAAATCATTTAACCTTTTTGGGGTAAGATTCAAACCCCACACACGAGGCTAAAAAAAGAAAACTTTAAACCGCAAGGCCACGAAGAACGACATACCGGATAATTCTATTTCAGCTCATACTCACAATTCGGATATTATTCACTAGAGCTGAAATAGATCCATCCTCGTCCATCGTAACAAAGTGCTTTAGCTAATTTTGCTTTTAACAGACTTACTAATATATATATATATATATATATATATATATATATATATATATATATATATATATATATATATATATATATATATATATATATAGAAATCCATAAAACGCATGGGACTGTTGATAACGAGACAAAATTATCAATGAATTCTAAAACAATAATACTAGGAATATATAGTACAATAAATGGCAAGAATTATAAAACATGCAATACAGCGAATGTGTGTGTGTGTGTGTGTGTGTGTGTGTGTGTGTGTGTGTGTGTGTGTGTGTGTGTGTGTGTGTGTGTGTGAGAGAGAGAGAGAGAGAGAGAGAGAGAGAGAGAGAGAGAGAGAGAGAGAGAGAGAGAGAGAGAGAGAGATAAATCACTAAAGGAGAAAACCAGGTGCACCGAGCTTCAGCACTTCAAAGGTTCAAATGAAACGCAACTCCAAGATACGACACAGAATATGGTACACACGAGGTCTACGGGCACAGGACCTTGGTACAAACTACACGCTTGAGCATGCGTGTTACACATCCCTTTCCTTGTCAAGTGACCAAGATACTGCATAATCTACAAGCCGTAATTCTATGATCAAAATCAAACCTGTCAAAATACATCGCCAGTCTCAGTAATTTAGTGATTTAAATCTGCGTCGGAATGATCGTTTTCTATCTCATTTTTCAGTCCTAAAATAATACTTCAATTGAGGGCTAAAAATTCAATTAATCATTTTCATCTTGGAAAAATCCGACGGCGAAACGTCAGCTTCGGTAATCTAACAATTTGGAATGATTGTTTTCTATCTCATCTTTCCAGTCCTAAAATAATATTTCAATTGAAGGCCGAAATTTTAATTAGTCTTTTCCACCTAGAAAAATTCATAACGGACGTGTTATTGCTCTTACTTTTTATCACTTTACCAGCAGTGATACATTCACAAAGATCTTCCCGTATTTCGTTCTTAAAAATTTGCGCCTCTACACTACGTAACGTAACCGGTCTGCCTTCTACAAGGGGTACTGAATTGCAATTATAAAACGCAGGCACAAACAGACCAACCGGACTCCCTAAAGCACAGATCCTGTTTGGAAAAAATGTCGACCACCAGAAATTTTTCGAACATTATTTTTTTCAGGAACATACGAAGACCGTGTTGTTCTTTCCCGTATCCTCTTCAACATACGCATTACCCCTGGACACGAAATCTGAATATACCTTCCATTTTTTTTTTTTGTAGATTCCAAAACTTTCATCGAAAGAAAAAGCCACAAAAAGAAATTGGTAATTTTGATCAATACTATTGGAACAGGAATATAAAATTTAACCTAAGACCAAACACTGAGACCCATGAGGTCATCCAGGGGTGACAATAACGTTTAAACAATTGTTAAGAGAAGACGTGAAGGAAAATTTGATTGATTTACGACTGCTTAAAGTTGGCGTCGCAACACCTAGCTTATTAACGCCTAAGTAGGATGGAAGAAAGATAATATGAACGGAGATACAGTAAAAGTTATGAAAGGGGTGTATGTTAGGGGCCGAAAGGGACGTAGCAGGGAACCTCAAGCAATGCGTACAGTGCACCGAGTGAGGTGCACTGTAGGCACTACTCCTGTACGGCCGCAATTGAAAGCTATTTAAAAATGAAACACCTCTGCTTTACTCATCATTGCTGTGGTTATTTACAATTCATGTGACTACTTTACATCATCGCAAAGACAAAGTCAACTCTCTCAAATCCAAAATATTCATCTTAAAGCTTAGCTGAGCTCTCAATGGAGCATGAGCCATGAGCTACAACCTTTATAATGTATCATTAATAACATTACTCTTCTCTTACTGCTAAGTGCATCACAGAATGAAGCATAAATAAGGATGCATATTTATCACTTGGACAACCTGGTATTTTTCTGTACAGGGAGGGTTATACATACAATATATATATATATATATATATATATATATATATATATATATATATATATACATACATATACATATACAGTATATATATATATATACATATACATATATATATACATATATATATATATATATATATATATATATATACACATGTGTATATGTGTGTGTGTGTGTGTGTGATATATAATGTACGTATATATTTAAAACTTTAAGATACTCCTATAAAGGAATCACTAAAGAAAGACACAACTTACAATACCAAACCATGCAAAAAGAATCATCACCGTCGGAACAAAAATACACGCTTTGCATCTGTGACAAGTTAAACTGCAAAATGTGGTAGACTGAAAAATGTCTAGCGTGCGAGAGAGAGAGAGAGAGAGAGAGAGAGAGAGAGAGAGAGAGAGAGAGAGAGAGAGAGAGAGAGAGAGAGAGAGAGACTGCTGGAATCAATCTAAAAACCACCGGCACGATTCAATGACCGCAGGCAGACAGGTGTCTCGTATATCCTAGCGGGTGTCAGGTGCCATCGCCAGACAGGGTAGCCAAATTTGTGGTCGCGCTCCAAGCCATGAAATGAAGATTTGCTGCTTGCGGGATATTTACAGACCGTCCTCCCAGTTTCCGTCTCGTTACAAATACATTCCTTCCCTAAGCTGGACTGCCAGCGACGCTTTTGACATACTTGGTATACAGGTTACCTAGATGAAGAATTGTTATATCAATTCTCTTTCTTTCTAGTTGTAATGGATGCAAAATTTTGTCCAAACGCCAAGCGCTGGGAGCTATAAAGCCATTCTGTGCTGAAAGGGAAACTGGGAGTAAAAATGTTTTAAAGGTGTAACAGGAGGAAATATCGTCGTCGCACTATGAAACAACTGTTGGGAGTGTGGAAAGTACGACGGAAGAAAAAGAATATGAAAAGAGGTAGCCTAAATTAAGAGGAAAGAGGCTGCAGCTAGGGGCCGCAAGGACGCTGCAAAGAATCTTAAATAATGCCATTACAATGTCTCTTTCATTATAAATAATTAAATGGAAAGAGTGACTGCATCTGGGGTGAATGAGAGATGGATGCTGAACTAGAGAAATGGTAGTCTTGTAATGTCTAAAGGATCTAAGCAAGGGAGAGTTTAACGCATAACATTCTTTCAATATTTTGTCCATCCAAAGACCTCGATGCAGGTTCAACTTTTGATTATATTATGGTTCCCCTTTGGTCTCTATTTTGCCCAGTATCTATTTCACTCCCTTCAGGCATGGACTATTATCTTATCGGCCTTTTCCACTGCAAATACTTCTACTCATTTGCTTATCTTAACAAGACTCGTGCACTTTTGATCACTCTAGTCGCTTTCCCAATTACGCGAAAAAGCAAAAATGCATTTTTACCCTTACTTTAAACCATGTCCATGACATTATACTTGTTTCATCACTACCAAAATAATTAGCAAACCCCACAAACACACACACACAATATCTAACTACTTTCATATGTAAATAAAGAAACAAATATAAAAATCCCTATTAATAAAAATGACTTCAGTAACTACTGGTCAACATTCAATCTTTCCGAAATCAAACTTATAATTTTTGTTGTTTTAAATTGAGCCAGCCTTGTGCTTGCACAGGCTCTTGCTCCTCAAGCAGCCCGTAAAAAAAGTAATAATAATTTTTAATAACACTAGAAACTCTGACTGATTCTGAAGAGCGCAATACAAAATAAGAAAAATCATCAAAAATCCCAAAAATTCACTATTATCGAAACACTGTCCACGAACAGGGATTTGAAGCCTAATGACATTTCACAAAACACTTAAAACATTCATCACACATACTACAGCACTATTTCAGCAAGAGAAATTGACATGAATATTTCTCTATGAAAAATACTGCGAATAAGCAAATTTTCTGTGAATAATGTGTGCATATCCTATATTTCACAGAGAAATCCGCGAATAGGTGAAGCTGCGAATTTGGAACTGTAAATGGATGGGGTCCACTTTACTTATCTTAAAATCCATTAGATCAACAACATTATGCTGTCCATTCTCTTTGCTCCAATGATTTGTGCTCTATAATTTCCGATATAATTATCTAAACAAGACTGATTTCCTCAACTCTTCCTTTCCTTTCAATTCCTTATTCTTCATCTTTTATTTTTCAGCAATAGTCATATACAGTATGCAATGCACACTAAGTGCTGCCAGCCTGCAACCTAAGTGGTACCATTCTGCACAATTCCTGTTGCTTTCTTTATCTCAACTTCTCTGATTCACAATCAAGTTTCTCCTCATTCATTAAATATCTACATTATTTACTGATATGTATAGACATCAACCTACTACATTTTTCACATCCAACAATCAATCTACCTGGAATCTAACTATCATTAACTTTCTTCTTTCCGAAATGCTTTTAAATCCCTTATCAGTCCCTGCAACTTCTCTTCCCTCTCACCACTCTCGATGGAATCAGCAACAAGAAAAATCCATTCTACACTAACTTCACTATTACATACTCCCTTTTATCCAATTTCTGAGTTCCCTAGTCATTCTATCCTTGCAATTTTGAAACAATAGTATGACAGCAAAACATCAGTACTAAAAAACTGCTACTACACTTCTCATATTAACTCATGAATTGGCACCAATCACTATTCTACAAGCTTTAATCTCTGCATGAAAATTCATATTTCTGTTCCATCACTACAAAATTCTTTATTTCCATACGTCAGGGATCAATGGCTAATTTTCTCGTGAACACTCAATAACTGATTGCTTTAAGCACACTGCTGCCATCATTTCAAAGCCCATCCGCTCAACAAAGTTTACATGAGATTTTCCCTTTTCAGGGATGGATACTAAATGAATACTCTCTTTAATTTTGTCAAGTTTTTGCATAATTTTCTATCTGGTCTAGATTAGGTCTCTATCTATGGCCTTCTCTCTGGTTTTTAGAGATCATCATCCTGCTACCTCCATATCTGTGATTACTCTGAGTAACTGCTCTTCATCCCTTCTTTCCTCCATTACACTTCCACACAGCATAAACTTTCTATTGTAATCTGATTTTCTAGACTGTTAACTGCTGAAATTGACATTTATGTTATAAAATCAGTTGAAATTATAAACTCCTCTAAAAACTACTGTAAAATGAAGGTTACAAAAAACTGACCCACCAAAAAAAGCAAAATACGGCTGTAAGCCATAACCACTAAACTTACCTTCCCCTTACAAATCATAATACAAATAATAAATGTTAGCAATATAGTAACAGAAAATTATGGCTCACCTGCTCCATCATGCTTACAAGATATCAAAAAATGGATCAAGACATACCTTGGTAAGTAATGTTGTTTGCTGCTATAAGATCTGTAAATCCATTAAGCAAGTTGGACAGGAAACCAAGCGAATGAAGTCTTCGACAAATTGTTGGTGAAGATTTGCACAAAACTAACAAAGCATGAACGCACTGAGTCAAAGAGGCACTATGAGACATTTCACTCTCACAACACAATCCTGAGGAAGACATAACTGAGGAAGATGCAATCAATGCTGATTCCTGACGCTGGGGTTTCACTTTTGGTTCATTATCGAAAACACTCTTTGCATCGGGCAACCTTGATTGCACTTTTAATTGAGAATTGTCCGAATTTTGTGACGAAGTGTCATCATATGAGTTTGTAGATGAAGTATTTTGCATACTTGGCTTCCCTTTGGCACTGCACTCACTGGGTACACTATTTTTTGCATCAGGCTCTAAGTTCTCTTTACAACCACTCTCTCCCATGTCAAATATATCATCTTCGATACTGTGATATACAGATGAAGTGGAAGTGTTACTCTCAACTGACTCAGTTCGATTTAATGTTTCCTTCTTGCTTTTGGCACTTATTGATGTTTCCAAACCGCTGTCAGTATGCTTCATACCTTCCCCAACCTCCCCTTCAGTGAGGACTGGAGATGTTACACTACTCTTTTCAAAATCACCAGATTCTGGCTTTAATGAATCTGGTTTCATATATTCCCACTTTGTTTTTGGCCAATCCTTCATATCATCACTCCCTTCTTCCTTTGTTTCAAGGAACTTGACATGGTGATTTATGATCAAATCTAAAGCAAGCAAAACAAGCTCAGGACACTCAAGATCTTCCTCCCGTCGAGATGACCTGCAAAAAATAAAACAATAGATGCAATTCCTGTAAAACTGTCATCAAGCATTTTGAAGATGTGTCTAGGAACAAAAACTTAAAAAACTCTATCACAAAACAAAAAACATTTCAACCTACCTTGCAGAAGTTGGGTAGGTTTCATTTGCTAACTGCTCAGTATCAGCCTCATAGCCATCAGTGTCCTCTGCATGGTCTGGCTCAGCTGTAGGCCCAGTTGTGTCTTCATCCAACACTTCCAGGACATGCTAAAATAAAATGAGGAGTATTTCATGTATATGTACAGATTTCATGTGTTCTACTTTGTATATTCTGGAAATATTATGTAAAACAGTCTCAATATATCATTACTGTACTTTGTTCCCAAATAAATATTGATGAATATTACCTATCAATATTTTGTATTCTCTTGCAATAATCTATGCTTGGATCAAGCAAATGGAACACTTAACTATTATGAAGTCAACAAAAGATTACAGTAATGCTTTTCAGTGTCACCTTAGTTACATGCCTTGTACTATACCGCTATTACAATGCTTAAAGGTTACTATAAAGCTGTGTTATTCCCTAAACAGTATGTCCAAGCAAACTGTTTCAAAGTTTAGCTAAGTATAACAGAGCTCCTTTGAAGGAATTGACCAGGGTCACTGTATGAAGGATTTTTCTCCATACTCAGCTGGCACGATTAAAGTATGTAATTACCTGGGCAGAGTGAGAAAGAGAGAAGGTTGAACTGGAAGACCCTGATAACACACAGCACTGCATCAAAACTGACACTAGCTGTTTCACATCCCCACAAGTCCGTGGAGAATATCTCAGTAAAGGAGAACGAAGTTCATTCAGCAAGGTTTCTACATTCAATCCTTGGGGAAGAAATCAAATATACAATGTAAGAATCACTATCAAGTAGGCAAAACCTATTTTTATTAAAGTTGCAGCAAACCATCATAAATATGACAACAAAAGTAGACAATACTCTATAACATCTCATTTTACTGTACCTGCATAAGGATATGCCACAATTATGAATGTCAGCAAGGAATGCACAAGTGAGAAAGTGACTGCTAGTTCCTCTAAAACAACACTATGGAGACTCAAAGCCCCTGGAGAAGAAAAAATTACAGTATGAAACATCCTAAGAAATCAAAACTGGAAACAAAAGTTTGTAGCAAAAACACCTCCAAAGGGAAGGGAAAAAGGAGGTATTAAATGTTCCCTCACAATTATGCCCTGAATATAATGTGACATGAATAAAGTTAGTTCTTCTGATCTTCATACTGATAACATATAAAAGAAAAAGTTTCTCAAAATTCTTGCAGTTTTATCAATAATATAAACAAATTTTTAAATGAACTGACAAAACTAATGCCTTTCCATACAAAAATAGACTTCACTTCAATCTTAGCACCTTCAAAAAAATTATCAAAAGTAAATTCTGCACATGAAATTATCACAAAATGTATTTGCTACAGTAGCAACTAAATAAAATAAAATTATTTTGCTGTTCAAAAAACTTATTTTTTCCTTACCTGAAGATGCTCTTGCAAGATCCTGTGTAATGTTGATCAACAGCGGTGCAGCTAGAGACCTAACTGAAGATGCAGCTAAATAGGCTTGAAATTCTGAACTCTTGTGTAACACCTGTGTGATTGCAACCCACAACTCTCCTAACCCTTTGTACTTAGTTGCAAGGATCGTGGCATCCATGTTCTACGAATAATAAAACACTTTTGTACCATCATATTATATAAATATACTAGTGAAAGTTCTTGAAGGAACGTTTAAGGGAAAAAATTTGAGTAAATGTGAAGAGTGAGGTACATGGGAACCCTGAAGATGAAGCAATGAATGTTAACATGGAAGGTGAAAGAATGGGAGCACCTTTTTCATTTGGGTATTTGAGAGTAAATGGAAAGGATGACAGTAGTACTTAGTCAAAAAACAGGAGAACCAAGGAAAGTAGCAGGGTGTGCACTACAGACAGGGAAGACTCGCAGGGTGTAAAGTGTTAAAAAATTGGAAGTGCTTGGAAGAATGCAAAGAGGAAGACCTATTAGATGAAGTGAGGTATTTGTACAGAAACTGCTTAAATATCCAGGAGGCACAAGAATGCATATAAAACAGAGGTGTGAGTATAGGGGTTCAACAAGCAACACACACAGGCCTACTGCATAGGTGTATCAGTAGGCTAAGGTTGTAGAAGATCTCTGTTCACCGAGTTCATCCATGATTCAGCAGTGTAAGAAGTTGCACTCCTGAGCCTGTAAGGTGTTAGTGTTGCTGCAAATATGATCACCACAAATACTAATCTGCAGAATATCTCGTCTGTGTACTTGCTGCTGTCAACATGACACTCTTGTCACCTGATAAGTTTACAATAAGACAGTACCAAACCACCCTAAAAGCTCACTATACGTATAACAGTTAAGAGATCAAAGGATGCAGAGAATCATGGCATAGATGAGAATTTCCTAAGAATAATAATGTAAACATTCATTATGGATGGACAAATCAAAGTCAGAAAATGTTTAGGAGATACAAGTGCTAATTCATGGAATTGTAGCTGACACAGTATTAGTCGGTGATCCTGAAGAGCAGCTTTACAGCCTGGTAAACATGTCTAAAAATCTATGATAAAGTTGTGAATGTTACTATGGGAGAGTATGAGGTTAGATAAAAACCAGGAGATTGAAGCAATAAACAAAAGTATGAATAGTGGAAGAATGTAAGCAGCTGATGTGTATAAGCATCTGTTAAGTAAATTTACCAGCTGATGGTAGGATAAGAGAAGAGGTAAGCCACAAAATAAGTTAACACAGTAAAAAAACAGAACCTCTATATAATTTTTACCAGACATGAGTACTGTCAATAGTAATAGCTGGAAATGTATGATGGGATCTTTCACCAACTCTTCAAGAAAGTGAAATGTAAATGTTCAATAATATTGAAAACACTGTTGAAATTAATTTTTTGCATTGTAAGGTATGTGTCTTAAACAATAAAGGTAGATGGGATGAGGAAATTTTATATGAAGAGTGTGGGATCTTATGGTTAGCAAAGGTCATAAACTACATCAAGTGCTTTCAGTGGCTTGTTCTCATGGACAAAATAAGAGGATGACAGACTGTTAAATAGGGTGTGTAACTTGGATGTTTTTGGAGGAAAAGAAAGAAAGAAAAAGGAAGACCATGAAAATGTTTGCTAGATGGGATAGTTACCTGTGTATATGCAATTTTAATATCTCAAAAGTAAACATTAAATAATGACGTAAGGCACATCTCATTTACAAAACATATTACCTTGAATTACTTTATTAATCAACAGATTCAACAGTAAGATACACATTAGATTTCATATTTTTGAGACTTACACATCAACTGTTTCAGTTGTAAATTTACTTACCTTAAAGTTTTCATCCGTGTACTGATCTAGGAAATCTTCCCGACGTGAAAACTGTTCTGTTTTCCTCGACTCACACGAACCTTTCACTTCAGAATCATCAACTGCATCTTGTCTGATAATACGTCCACTATAAACTGGTTCATCATCATCATCATCATCACTGGCTTCACTTGGATGAACTTCTGTTGCTCTTGGTGGATTTGTATATGCTGGCAAATCAACATCAGGCTGCGTCTTGTATCCTTCATCGTCTCCACTATTGACACACTCCTGTGAGCCAGAAATGACAGCTTCACCCATACTCAGCTGAGTGTGAATGAAGAACCGTTGTCGCATTTCTCTGTCCTTCATGTTGAAATAAGCTGTCCAGAATTCATCATGTTCTAAGATCTCTCTCTCAAATACCTTTGTAAATATGAAATTACTCTCTTCATCAGTGTCACTTAAGACTGGCAGTCCAGGCTTTGACTTTAATTCTTTCATAACAATGTTGCATAATAAAGCAAATGCTTCATGCCTGATCCCAGGAACTAACTTACTAGCCATGATAAGAGTAAGACCATGGTCCTGTAAAAATTTCATCAACTTTTGGTCGCTTGATTCTGCTAGTGTTAGCCTAAAGCACTTAAAAAGTCCAATAAGAACTTCTCTATTGAGTTCTTTTTCTTCCAGCTGGATGTCTACACCCTGATCACAAATTTGTTTGAGTGTTGGAACAATTAGATGTTCACAAATTTCAATTTTCACTGCAGTATTACTCTGAGAGAGTAGACGTATAATGTGACTCATGATCTTTGAGCTGACCTGTGGGCAGAATAAATACTTCTTGTACTGGGAAATACCTTCCCAGTGAGATATAGATAATGTTTTACCTTTGTCATCATACCCTTGACTGTTGTAGTTCAAAGGGCTATGAAATGAAGGCACACTTCTCCCACTGAATGTTGAAGAAAACGATTCTTCTGGAGCATACTCCCCCGTCACAGAATGATGACTAACACCCATGAAATCTGGAGTCTGACAGAATGCACATCTTGGTGGGTCTCTGACAGTTAGTCCACTCAAGTCTCTCCAAACAACATTTTCAATGTAAGATGCTGCATATCCAACCAGGCGAGGCTTTTCAGTTAGCATCTGCAAGAGCCTGCTCAATATCATTCCTGTATTCATGCAACAGCACAGACCACATTTTGTGAGTGCTTTAATACTGAATGTATACAAATCTGCTTCATGATTATAAGACATAGAGTCCAGTAAAATACATACAAAATTTGCAATCATGCATGCACTAGGATCAATAGCATTCACCATACTAGAGCTCATCCCAAAAACTTGTAAGTGATGATTCTGCACTGACAGATATTCACAAAAACGATGGCTCTTTTTCTCGCACTTTTCTGAATGATGAACATCTTCTCGCCAGTATTTCATATATAAGACTAACCTGCTCAACAAATTAAGTACATCTGCTCTTTTGTTTACAGAGAGTAAGGCGTTCAGAGAAATAACTTTCTTTATTACTAAAGGACCATTATTTTCTAAAAATACCTTGTGAAGACTCAGGCAGTGACGCACATCTTTATATTCCACTTTCAGGCAAGTGCAACACAGAAGAGTATAGATCACACCAAGGATACCTTCATAAGCAACTGATGCCTTGCCAAAGGTTGACTTTGATATTTCAGCCTTAGGTGATGACCCAAATTTGGTGTCTAAAAAACCTGTTATGAGTCCCATTACTTTTGGGACTACTTGAAGATCAATGACAGTATTCAACCACTCTCCACTTTTGAGAAATTTCTGTACAGCTGAAAACAACAACCTTAAAACTTGTGTTAAAAGAACATAAATAGGAAAAGAGTCTTCTCCTTTAAATTCTATGGTCTTCAGTTCTTCTACCATGCATGGAATGGTTTCTATACAAAATACCAAAATTTCATTGCAAGCTAATAATGGAGAAAAGATCTGCTTGGTTTCAGTTTCATGAGCTGCAATTTGAGCTTGCAGAGAAAGAATGCACTGTAAAAGTTCCATAACTGAAAGGCACAAGGCATCCTCGTGGCAGTAAACCTTGCCGCTCATGCGACTGCTGGATCGGTCTGTTTCCGGCTCTAGGTACTTGTCGTCATCGCTATAGACAATGTTGGTAAAGTAATCAAAGTCCTTTGGGTTCATAGTAAATTTGACCATAGATTTACGACTCTTATTGGCCTTGGGGAGCTCTTCTCCCTCCGATTCTGACTGAATATAGTGATTAGTTAGTGACAGACGTTTCCGTCTTCTCTTTCCAACCCTTTTAATACTCTGACAACTTGACACACTGCTGCTTTTGGATCCTGAGGTCTGGGACCATGAATTTGGCAGACACAAACTGGGACGATTTCCTCGACCAGTTGAAGCATTCCTCTGGTGGGAAGGATGCACAGTTGTGCCAAAGATTGTCTCTAAATTTAGGGTGACAGCTGGTTCATATCTAAAGGTGAATGTACTTGCAGCATCCTGGTCTCCTTCTTGACGTCTTGGCTGAGATGTTATATGATTACCATCAAATTTTGCTGCATCTTCAAATGGCTTCTTCTTGATAGGTAATGTGCTGTCCTTTTGGTGCTCATACCAAAATTTGCATTTCTCTTCAGCTGAGGCATTCTTGAAAATATATCTAAAGACAAAGCCTAATACATGACTTATTTCCTTTATTCCTGTAATGCTCTGAAAGAAAAAACAAAGGAATACTAAATGAAAAAATGTTTATGAAACTACCAAAACTCTCAGAGCGCTATTACATGAAAACCACACATTACCCACCAAAAATACAATTTCTGTCAAAACTTAATGTAACATCCTACACTGTAGAAAATAAAATCAAAATGATTAAGAGTAGTAAAAACATCAGAAGCATGATTGCTCCATAGCAAGTATGAAATATTAAAATGCCATTGAAGCTCACCAAATCTTGCATTTTTTGTTTTCGAAAAGAAAATCTCGCCTGTCAGAGTACAACTTAGACTGGCACTGAAATTCTTTACCAACTACAGTATTCAGATTATTAAGCAATAACAAAACAACTATACCAGAGTGCCTAACATGCAATACCTATACAACCTGGTTCACTCCAAGGATTTCTAAATGGTTAAGCAGGCACATTATAAAATTTTTTTTCTCTGTATATACTATACTCAATTAAAAAAAACATATTGATATAAAACCTGACTAATTTTTAAACAATGCTCATGAAAAACACACCAGTTGTCTAAAATATGCCTTAGTTAATATATTAACAAAAGATAATTAATATTGACAGACAATTTTGACACCATTTAACACTTTAAAATAAACATTCATAGCATGGTTTGTTTCCTCATGAAATATGCCATCATCAAAACTTATTGTCTTCATCACCTACCGACAGGTCTGCCATTTTACTATAAGAATTTTCAACTCCATAGTCTAAATTAAATACTTCAATATATATTCTTAAAGTATGCCACTTATTAGAATTTCTCTTGCTTACCAACCATTTTATGAGACTAGTGGATCTTCAGGAGTACTTGAGGTGATTGCCATCACTTCCATTAAATCCTGTTTTATTGAATGACTGGATTGTCTGCACCACTATTTGTGGCTACTAGTTGAAACAGCCACTGGCTTGGGATGGAATGAATAAATACATAGGAGCCATTTCTGTTGATTCATTCAAGAATTCAACCTCGACAATTAGAAGAAGTGCTGGAGATATTGTAAGTTATAAATCGCCCTTCCCTCCCTTGATACGCAGCACTGTTTCATTTTCGTATGTCTACACCTAAAACCTAATAACTCCATCTGAGCCATACTATGTACAGGCCGTATGGCAGATAAATGACACAATTTTATTTGGTATGGCATATGATAATTTACAATATCTTTACACTGTCCTAAACATGCCATAAATTATCGCAGCTAACGCTATGTATATTATTGGTTGAAACCTTGGGTGTATATGTAAAGCACACTTTTTACTGACATATGTAACAACAATCACATTTTATTATGGGATACTAATTATTAAAAACTGGAGTAAATGATACACAATTTATGTGAGAGAGAGAGAGAGAGAGAGAGAGAGAGAGAGAGAGAGAGAGAGAGAGAGAGAGAGAGAGAGAGAGAGAGAGAGAGAGAGAGAAGAGATAGCTTAATACGAATGCCTACTTGATTGAAATAACATTTACATGTAATCGACAATCTAACTCGAAACATTTCCATGTACGTTTCCTGACTATGGTAAATGTAATGGAGACGGCCACTTATCAGTAATATAATCTTTAGGCTGAACAATATTGAAAACAGGGGTATATAATGTTGTACATACGAGATAATCTGAGAAATCTGCCAAGTTAATGGGGAAACTTGCCGTCTTTGGTTATGTTTTTATGTTCACCCCAGTGGGGCTGGTACTATAAACAAAGTGGAAGCTCCGGTGCATCACGTTTAGTACCAGCGCCCTCAGGGACGAAAGTAAAAACAAACAAAAGACTGTATACCTTAATATCTCAGCAGATTTCTTAAAATATCTCACTTGTACTACATTATATACACCCTTTTTCTATTGTTTAGCCATGAAAATTATATTAATAAATGTTATCTTCGTGTGGCCGTCTCTTTTGACATTTACACTATACTACAACGTTAATGCCAGAATACAGTACTGTATATATGCTGCCATAATATATACACCCTTTTTCTATTGTTTAGCCATGAAAATTATAATAATAAATGTTATCTTCGTGTGGCTGTCTCTTTTGACATTTACACTATATTACAACGTTAATGCCAGAATACAGTACTGTATATACACTGCCATAAATATATAGTAAAAAAAATCTAAACCAATGTAACAGGCTAGCATTATGCTCAAGTAGCTTACGTGATTTGAATGCTGTTAAGATTTCGTAAATTTTCATATGGCCTACCAAATACAGTAGGCTACTACTGAATCATACCTTTAATAGGGCATACCCACACAAACACATGGTCTGGATGACACTTTCATCAACTTTTTAATGTAAAATACCAAAATTGCAATAAAAAAAACGGTAGCTACCAACTCTCCATAAAACCAGCAGACAAATGCACATACAAGGCAGCCTTATTATTATACTCTTTCAACTCACCTGTCCCCGAAAAATTAACATTGTCACAGGGTCATGGCAACATTGTGGGACACACTGCCCACAGACCAAGGAAGAGAAAAATGGTAGAGGAAGGACATGTGAGAGAATTATAGAGGGATGAAGAAATTTGTTTTTATTTAGCATTTCCCAACGTTTTGAGAGAGAGAGAGAGAGAGAGAGAGAGAGAGAGAGAGAGAGAGAGAGAGAGAGAGAGAGAGAGAGAGAGAGAGAGAGAGAGAGAGAGAGAGAGAGAGAGAGAGAGAGTGTAATTGTCATAAGTGAGTGCTTCGGTTGTTGGAAGAGGGATGAGGTCGTTAGTTTGTTTACGGCGCTGTCTGTCTGTGGAATATGTGTGTGAGGATTTTTCGGTTTTGAAGGCAGTCTTTTTGAGTCTTGAGTCAGAGCTAGTGCTGGTCTGTCGTTTGGTTTTGGACAGTTTTTTTTGTGTGCTGATACAAAGTTGTTGTTTTCCCTTGTTAGTGTGCTGTTCTTGTTGCTGTATGTTCGTGAGTCGTGTGTTTTTCTGTTTTGGTTTGGTTTGTGTGGTTTTGTGTGCTGTGTTGGCGACCATGGACGCCTTACTCCATCTTCCAGCAACCGAGGACCAGGGTGAGTGTTGTGTACTGTTTTTTTGTGTTTTGAAATTCTGCCACAGAATTGCTTAAGATTTTCAGTTAGGCTGAGCTTCCCCTTATCACTTGTGATCAATCTCTCGTTACTGTTACCCATTCGAGGTCAAATCGGCATACCGTAGAAAAGCACATCTCTAAATGCGCCTCACATAATAGAATATTTCAATTTCCTTTACTTGGATTAACAAATACTTTTCAATGGTGATAAGCTGTTGTTGTATTTACTAACAGAAAAGGGAGAAAGCATTCTTGTAAGTAGATGTTGATTTTACGTCACACCAGCCTTGCCAAGTCAGAATGTTTGTTTATCAGTGCCAACAAAACAGTAGACTGATACTTGAAGTCAAGAGCCCGACAATGGTTACTATAAGGTTTTCTGGGTTAATAGCCAATAAATTACTGAATGTGAGAAAGGACAGAAACGTATTTCGAAAACCATCAAAAATAGTGCCCTTTCAACGTCACTGGGAAAGCATTTTGAATGCTTAGCTACGTTAGGCTCACACAGGATAAGCACATTGATAATACATAATTTCTCATTTTCAATAAACCTGTTTCCAATATATATTATAAATCGATAACCTTGTGGTTTCCTTAAAATACAGCTTGACTATGTTAATAGTCAGTTCTCTAATGTCCTCCCGCCAGTGCACTTCTAACCCGTTTCATTCTTATGACATGATTTCTAATTAATTCGTACAAGCAATATAAGGAAAGTTAGGACTACGACCAACATGAAAGACAATAATAACGGACAAAAAAGTTATTTTGAGAGTTCTGACCGAGCTAGTCGTGTATTTTTTTTTTACAAATTTATTCACGACTTAATGGCTTTCATCAATTAAAGAAACATTTATGAAGAAAAAGATGTAAGTGAGACATATGTTAGACACTGGTAGTGTATATATACTTCTCAGAAATCGTAACAAACCTAAGCCATAACTCGAGTCTGCAGTACTGTTTCCTATTAGGCGGTCAGTTATAAAATGCATATAACAATCGTTATTAAAAAAATATGCAGTAAAGTCATTTGGCCAATTTACAGTAGTTTCATACATTTTAAAGAAAGCTTGCATCATATACACTGTTTATTAAAAACAAGAAATTTTACATTAGTAAGTGCAAAATGCCACACTGGGGAAAAAGAGACACCAGTTGTTTCAGCTGAAGCTCTGAATCCAAACGTCAGGTTAGATAAATTCCTGCCGCCCTCTCCCTCCCCTGATTGTTCACATCGTTCACCGTTATTTTCTACTGGTACTTAAGTTTTTATAACAGTATTGCCCGGGTATAGCAATGGCAACTCAAAAGGACATATTCATCATTAAAGTTATTTATTCACTTTTTTATGTTTAACCCTGTCTCTTCCATATAAATAAGCCCTTTGGTAGGAATTCAAAGTTTATTTGATTACTTTCAAATAAGATGGGATTAAGCCAATCAGCAGCTGATATCACGGGCAGTGTTACCATGACTACTTATTAATGAAGACGATATTCCAATAACTGATCAGCTGACACCGACTACAGTCATGCCTGTATTTCATGTTGACTTAGGTGCCTTCAGCATTTTTCAAGATGCCCTCTTAAAAAATTTTCGTTAACTGAATACCAAAATTGATAGTGGCTAGAACAACAAAGCTTCAACAACTATGGTACATGTTTATTTCACAACATTCCTCATTTAATAAGATCATAAACATTAAAAATATAAAAATCTACAATCAAAATGTTAAGCTTATAAAGTAGGCCTAGGTCTGGCAAAGGAAAACTCGAAGTAACCGGCTGTCCGAAAGCAATGACAAGATATATAAATAAAAAAGCTTTATATCCGTTTTTGTTAGGTATTATTGTAGCACTTTATATGCTTCTATTCAATGCAATTTAATGCATAAACTTTCCACTTAACATTGCAATGGACAATATTATGCTTAAGTCACAGTCATTCAGGAATCGTAGGATTACAAGGACGTTAATATTGTTCATAAAATTACTTTTGCACTCCTGAGTGGGTGCATTGCCGCCAACCTAATCTGCCAACACAGCTTTTATTTTGGGATTTATGCACTTTTTCTATTTTTCCATTATTTTTTTATTTTGATGGCCTTTTAATACTTCAACGTGCTTACAGTATAGTTTTATATATATATATATATATATATATATATATATATATATATATATATATATATATATATTATATGTCTTATATGTGTGTACTCTATAAACGTAATATGTTTCCCGTATTTTTGATTTGTTATTTTCTATATTTCTTATGTGTTGTGAAATATAACAGTGGTTTTGTAGTATGTATAATTTTGTGCAATGCTTATACATTTTTTCTTTTGTGTTTGTCATATATGGACTGTAGTAACTGTAATAGTGTTTATGGAAGATGCTATTTGTTAAGTCTTGCAAAGGGTTGGTAGGTTATGTGATAAGATGTGTCTTCCTGTAAGCTTGTTGTTCAGCTGGGTGACCACACAAGAAATGGGTATGCAAGAGAGATCCTAGAAGCCACTTGTGTTACCAGTTAAAAGGGAGATGGGTTGACAGGTTTGATATCCATGGCCAGTTCAGAGGCCTGTGTATTTACAAAAGTGTTAAGACAGAAGTTGTCATCATTCAGATAAGAGGCAGGCCTATGTAATTCTCTGAGCAAGGGAATAATTCCCCTGTCTTTTTTCCCTCTTCAGGGGAAGAACCTGTTTTTTTCCTTTCTTTCCCCAGGGAAGAAACTCAGTTTATGCCTGTTCCTTCTAGGGTAACCACTTGCTACAAATGCCTAACTGGCAACCCAGGTTTAACCTCATAAGAGATATTGGTAAAATAATGCCAGTTCAGACAGAGATTTGGTAGAAATACGGTGGTTCCCCCACCCCCTCCCCCTCTCTCTCTCTCTTTATGTAAGAAGAGTGTAAAATTGTGGTCACTCTCCCAAACATATAAGTTTTGTGAACTGTTCATAATATTTAGTGTTCTCTTGGTAGAATCTGATATAAGAGAGAATATATTGTAACAGGCCTGAGGTACAAGTGTTTCTACTGAGGAACAATGGTGTGCAGAGACCTGTATAAGGTAAAGAGGTATTTACTTATTATTTTTACCATGGTAAAAAGGTGAATGTTATCTTTTAAAAAGGTGAATGCAATCTTTTTAAAAGGTAGATATAATCTTTAAACAGATTTTGCCAAAGTGAAATTACTGTTGATAAACTTTTTGTGTACTTTTACATGTTCTTGTCTTTACATTTCTTTGATGTGTTCTTGTGTTTATAATTTCACAGTGTCACCCAAGATTTTGTGTTGGTGATTTAACATTGATTTAGTTAGCACGTTATATGTATTATTACTTTAACATTGAAAACTTGTGTTGATTTCATTTCTTAACCCTTAGTGGACAGATTGAGCTTCAGTGTTAAGTAAAACAGATCTGGGGAAGTGGCCGGATTGAGCTTCAGTGTGAAGCAGAATTACGCACCACTGTTGTGGTAATAATGATTTGAAACAAAGGTGCCAATACTTCTATATGCTATAAATTCACTAATGGCAACTTTTATACAGACGTGAGAGTTAGGCCAGTATCAGTAATGCTTATGACTTCAAGGGGGAAGGTACTGCATCTCTCTCTCTCTCTCTCACGAGTCTGTGTAAATTTGCTTGTAAATATACGAAGGGGTTGCTGTTGTTTTTTGTTTTTGTCTTTTATGATAGTATGTCAGTTGTAAATGTAATTTTACAGAGAAAATTACAAAGAAATATTATAAAAAGCATGTAAAAGTAAAAAAAAGTTATGAATCTTCCTTCTTGTAAACTTACGTGAATATTTTACAACAAATATGCAAAAAATTTGTTACTGCTTGTATTTCTTACCTGTTTTGATATTGTGTGAACAGTAATAATTTTACAAAATCCAAAAAACTTATTAGAAAAAACATAAGTTGGTAAAATTTACGATTGTCTTGTAAATGAGGCCCCACAAGGGTTTGTAAATAGTCATTATCAACTTCTCGTGGAAGGTAGGGAAAATTTTTTCGAATTTTTTTATATATACAGTGTGAATGATCATGTCATTCTCTTTCCATTGATGTGATTTTTTTTTTATTTTGCCGACCTCAAAGTTTCCCCGGTTTGGGATGCTGCACATTGATAAATTATGCCATCCCTTAAGGGTTAAGATTTCTTTTCAAATTTGGAGTAAATCTTAATAGTTTGAATTTTGCTTAGTCAACGTAAATTATTGATAAATATAAAGTTTTGTGAATTAATCTTGTTTAAGAATTAATTAAACCTTATGTTGTTTTCAGTAATAGTAAATTTTTTTGAGATTGTGGACTCTACTTATTGAACTTTTGAAATGAATTTTTGTATTCAAAGTTTTAAAAGCATAGGGTTTCATTCTGACCACCAGTGAATATGGTTATTTATATGTACGCACAAGGTAAGTGATAAACATGTTACGTTCTCCTTCGTGTTTTTGAAGTGAATTAGGACCAGGGAAACAATCATAGTTATTTGGTGGAGTGATGCCCTTTCCCCTCTAGTATATTTATTGCTTAACCCTTAAACGTCTACTGGACGTATCATACGTCGACTAAAATTGTCTGTTGGGTGCCAAGTGGACGTACCGTGCGTCGACTACAAAAAATTTCAACCTTCGGTCAACTTTGACTTCGACCGAAATGGTCGAAAAAACGCAATTGTACAGCTAAAACTCTTACATTCTAGTAATATTCAATCATGTACCTTCATTTTGCAACAAATTGGAAGTCTCTAGCACAATATTTCGATTTATGGTGAATTTTTAAAAAACTTTTTCCTTACTCATGCTTGCGGTAACTCGGCGAAAATTTCAGAAATTCTTTTCAAATCATATTGTCATAATTTTTGCACTGTTTTATATTAGCCGTTACATAAAGTTTTATATACGAAAATGTGCGCAATTTCATGTAAAATACAGCAAAATACAACCCATGGTTGTAGCTTTTAACAGTTTGGAAATAATTTCATATAAACCACGATAACTGCCAAAATTTCAACCTTCGGTCAACTTTGACTTCGACCGAAATGGTAAAAAACGCAATTATAAGCTAAAACTCTTACATTCTAGTAATATTCAATGATTTACCTTCATTTTGCAACAAATTGGAAGTCTCTAGCACAATATTTCGATTTATGGTGAATTTTGAAAAAACTTTTCATTACGTCCGCGCCAGAAATTCTTTCATCACATTGTCGTAATGTTTGCACCGTTTTATATTAGTCATTACATAAAGTTTTATATATGGAAATAAGCACAATTTCACGTAGAATACAACAGTAAATAACTCATGGTTGTAGTTTTATCATTTTGAAATATTTTCATATAAATCACGATAACTGCCAAAATTTCAACCTTCGGTCAACTTTAACTCGACCAAAATGGTAAAAAAACGCAATTATAAGCTAAAACTCTTACATTCTAGTAATATTCAATCATATACCTTCATTTTGCAACAAACTGGAAGTCTCTAGCATAATATTTCGATTTATGGTGAATTTCTGAAAAAAAAAAAAAAAAACTTTTTCCTTACGTCTCTGCGCCGTGTAACTCGGCCGAACATCTCAGAAATTCTTTCGTCACGTTGTCGTAATGTTTGCATCGTTTACATTAGTCGTTACATAAAGTTTTATATATGGAAATGTGCGCAATTTCATGTAGAATACAACAGAAAATAGCTCATGGTTGTAGCTTTTATCAGTTTTGAAATATTTTCACATAAATCACGATAACTGCCAAAATTTCAACCTTCGGTCAACTTTAACTTGACTGAAATGGTCGAAAAATGCAATTGTAAGCTAAAACTCTTACATTCTAGTAATATTCAATCATATACCTTCATTTTGCAACAAACTGGAAGTCTCTAGCACAATATTTCGATTTATGGTGAATTTCTGAAAAAAACTTTTTTCCTTACGTCTGCATGTGGTAACTTCGGCGAACATCTCAGAAATTCTTTAAATCGTCGTTGTCGTAATGTTTGCATCGTTTTACATTAGTCGTTACATAAACTTTTATATATGGAAATGTGCGCAATTTCATGTAGAATACAACAGAAAATAACTCATGGTTGTAGCTTTTATCAGTTTTGAAATATTTTCACATAAATCACGATAACTGCCAAAATTTCAACCTTCGGTCAACTTTAACTTGACCGAAATGGTCGAAAAACGCAATTGTAAGCTAAAACTCTTACATTCTAGTAATATTCAATCATTTACCTTCATTTTGCAATAAATTGGAAGTCTCTAGCACAATATTTCGATTTATGGTGAATTTTTAAAAATATATTTTCCTTCGTCCACTCACGCGTAACTCGGCCGAACATCTTAGAAATTCTTTACATCACGTTGTCGTAATATTTGCACCGTTTATATTAGTCGTTACATAAAGTTTTATATATGAAAATGTGTGCAATTTCATGTAGAATACAACAGAAAATAACTCATGGTTGTAGCTTTTATCAGTTTTGAAATATTTTCATATAAATCACGATAAATAGAAAAAATTCGACTTTCGGTCAACTTTAACTTCGACCGAAATGGTCGAAAAACTGCAATTATAAGCTAAAACACTTGCAGTCTAGTAATATTCAATCAATTAGCTTAATTATTCAACAAACGGGAAGTCTCTAGCACAATATTTCGATTTATGGTGAATTTTTAAAAAACTTTTTTACGTCTGCGTGTTCACAAACCGTGCATCATTTTGTGATAATATTTTCTCTGTGGTGCTTTGATCGTTTTACAATTTGTTATATACCAAAATCATCGCAATTCAGTGTACAATACAAAGAAATACAAAATAACCCGTTAGCTTTAACCGTTTTGCTCACAGCGCGATTTGTATAAAATTATATATGAAAAGTTTTTTTAATGTCATATATTTCAATATTTATATATGATAATGATATTTTTTCATTTCTGATAGTTGCATACTAAACTTCAGGCAATGATAAAAAAGGAGCCAAAATGATGACTCTTAATCTTAAAAACTAAAGCGTGCTGTGATTTTTTGAAAAAACTTTTTTCCACTTAGCGCTAACTCCCGAGCATGCCGGCATACGGGAGACCTTTTTGTAAATAGAGGCTCTGTGTTTAAGGGTTAATAGTTATTACCTCACTCATAACTTGATAAACTTAGATTGATTTTCTCAAGTGATAAGCAAGTTTTAAGGGATCACTGTTACCTTAAGTGTGTTCTGTCATCATATTATTGTTATGAGGTTTCAGGTATCTGGCTGAAGTGAGGTAAATTTTGGATTTAATAGTTATGTAATAACCAGGTACTTGATCACTTCATAATATATATATATATATATATATATATATATATATATATATATATATATATATATATATATATATATATATATAATATATATATATAATATATATTTATATATATATAGTGAGGTAAATTTTTGGATTTAATAGTTATGTAATAACCAGGTACTTGATCACTTAATATATATATATATATATATATATATATATATATATATATATATATATATATATATATATATATATATATATATATATATATATATATATATATATATATATATATATATATATATATATATATATATATATATATATATATATATATATATATATATATATATATATATATATATATATATATATATATATATATATATATATATATATATATATATATATATATATATATATATATATATGTATATATATATATATATATATATATATATATATATATATATATATATATATATATATATATGCATACATACATACATACACACATACACCATAAGTCAGTTAAATAATCTCATGATATCTGAGACCCGTAAATACACAGTATTTCCCTTTTTCAAGTAATCACAATTGAAAAATATATTAATTTACTACAAAATGTTAATGAAACTATCCTAACATGAATTAGATCACGATATCCGATAAAACAAAGGCACTTGTTCCTACTTCCTAAAACCGACATGCAGTACATTTTAACTACAACGAACATATATGCTTAAGAGCAAGGGAAAAAGTTAGTACTTACTGCAACTCCAAGCTGATCAAGAGCCACTAGAATTTTTGCTCCACATCCCCGCAATACATACTGCTTAAGAGCAATGGTGTCTAAGCCATCATCTTGGGTGAGTGACAGAGCACCAGAAAGTTGCCTGCTACGTGGAGAACTGTGAGGCATTGACCCAGCAGACTGGTGGCGAACTTTTTTGTGAGCTGGCAAGGCATCAATTGGAACACAATCACTTTTTGATTTATCCAATTCCGATTCATGCTGAATAACATCAGGTGAACCAGGAGCGACATTATCTTGAGCTACTGAGTCACAAGAGCCATTATCCTTTGTCAACTCAGCTTTCAGTTCCTCAAAACATGTCCCCACTATGTTGGAAGGTACACCATTGCTCTTACACAATATATCTAGAGGCAGTGCTTCACTACCGTCACTTTTTCTTACACCGTGGGAGTCTGTGCAGTCCTCATCAAGACTTTTTGATTTCAAGTAAAGTGTGTCAGAGGTACCTAAATTATTTGAAAAAACATCACTTGACCTGACATCTACTTTGAGAGATTCTAAAATCACATCATTTTCTCGCATATAATTCAAAGAATTAGGAGCACTGCTGTTAATTTTTTTGTCAATATTTGGCACATAATGGGTGTTAAAAGTTGTATTTTGATGAATATCTAAATCAGGAGCACTGGTGTTCACTTTAGTGGAGGAGTTAAGGTTGGGAACATCTCCATTTAGTTTATGAACTAAATCCAAATCAGGAGCACTGAGGTTAATTTTACGAGCTACTCCAGTAACATCTGCTTTGCTGCCATCACTTCCACTAACAATACTTGCCAAATCTGGAGCACTGCAGTTAGTTTTCCTTACAATATCCGAGTTGGCACCTACATTATTCATGGGAACAGACTTTGGGAAACTATGAGCACCTATGTTAAATTTCACTGGAATGTCTGCAGAGCGTGGAGCATTGCTACTGCTGCTCTGACAATGAAGTGAATTGTTCCCTATTTCTGCAGAATCATGATCAACTTTATACACAGGATTTACCGTCATTATAACATCACTCCCAGAGAAGTAACTCACAGAATTATCTTTCTCCTCATTTTCCATCTGTGTGCTTTGGCTGCAATGATTCTGGATGGACTCTGTATCATTTTGAAGAGCCGAAGAGTGGCTACTTCCATCATTACCTTCGATGATGTCACCTTCATTTTTCAGAGCAAGTTTAGCATATTCCCTATTAAAATTGTCATAACACTGCTGAAGATCTGCCTGATTTTTCATAAACTGTTCGTGCTGTGCACAGGGTGACTTACTGGTTTCTCTCAGAGAAACTGTTCTTCTTCCAAGCTGCTTTCCAGTCACCCTGGGTCGACAGCCTTTTCCAAAATCACTTGCTTGTGACCCATCACTAACAATGGATTCCACAGATCGGCTAGTTGCACTTGAGGACACATCACTCTCATAACTTGCAGATCCCAAGCAAATATGCTCTATATCAGCTAAGAATTGGGCACTGAGAAGATTGATAACACTTTCAACGTCACTGAAAAGAAAAAGTGCATTATTGTACTTTAAAACTTTATGATCAATAAGTGAAATCTTTTTATGTCACATTGAACAAATATTTAAGAGTAATAACTGTCTGAGTACCCGTAAACTTTTATTATACTTTATCAATTTGGAAAGCCTTACCTTGTAAACTAATTGCATCTTGGTTATGACATTTTTTGCAATACTAAAAAGGCAATAAAACAAAAGAAAACAAGCGAATTTCAAATTTACAAACTAAAACAATACCACTTTTCAAGTGGTATGAGAGAAAGGGGGACTGATTGATTCACTGATATCTGTGAGCTGGTGTCTCAACAACACCATCACTGATGCTGGGACTATGTTCTTGCTATAAAGTACTTGGAAAACTAAAGGATAATTATATAAAATTATTGAAAATAATTCAATCAATCCATTTATACTTAATGAACACTAATATCACAGTACTTACCTTTCACATTATAAAAACTAGTACATTAAAAATTACTAAAAACTGTCAACCTAAACTATATCTCTGAGAAAACAAGCTTCCTAAAAAAACTATGCAATACAATTGCATGTGTGGCCAATTTTGAGCAAGCAAAGGGCAATTCCCCACCTCTTGGCATACAGCCTTATTTTAAATCAGCAGGGCAGCTTTTCTGATAATTATCAGTATTATATCAGCCTAATACAGTGCTGTAATACCTGAACTTATGCAAAGTTAAGTTCCAGAGCCCCTCGTGCAAGGCGAGGATTCGCGTAAGTTTGGTACTGTCACTAAAAACACTAATAAATGCTTATTTATAGAGTTTAAACACTAAATATGACCCTAATCATGCTCCCAAAGTATTAAGCTAACTTCTAAATATAAAGTTACTGCACTTTAATTTCATTCAAAAGTTAGCATAATACATTACCCTTAAAAAAGAAATAAATGGCTGATGTAAAAATAGAGCACAGTCGACCCTCATTAAGAAGGACTAATAGCGGGGGCCAGGGTGCCCGTCTTAGCCGACTGTCTGGTTTAACTGGTGATATCTATATACAGGCAGTCCCTGGTTAACAGAGGGCTCGGTTTTACAGCACTTGTCTAGCGACGAATATTGGCAATTTTCGGCGCCAAAAGTCCTCGATTTCTGCTTAACGGCGCCGATATTTGGGTACTGACGCCGATACATACCTAACAGAGGCGCCAATAACCGAAAATCGGCACTTTTCGGCGCCGATAAACCCCAAAACTTGCTGAAAAAGCGCCGAAATTACCGATTTTCGGTTAGCGGCAATTTTCGGTTATCATCACATTCTTAGAACGGAACCCTGCCAATAACCGGGGACTGCCTGTATATACCTATAAATATACTGTATTTCATTATTTTTATAAGGAATATGAATAATAACCAATGCAGAAACGTGAAAGATGAAAAATGAAGAATAAAACATGATAAAAATTATAGAATTCGGCCACATACATAGATGCCTAGGCCAAGACATGAACGCATAATGAAAGTTAAGATAATGAAATTTAGGTTACAGGTACACAATCCTTTTCTCAAAATCCTTGAGACCAGATGCGTTTCAGTTTTTAGAACTTTTCGGATTTCGTAACTGTGGGTCAGGAGCATAATCAAACGCCACTATTGCAGCAAAAACATTTTTTCCCTTTTTTCATGTTTTTCATTTTAGTTATTCATTCAATATAGTTTTTATTATTTATATTAATATACTGTTAAATGAATGTGAGATAATTAAGATCATCAATAATAAAATAGTGGACAATTAAAACCATAAGTTTGCTAACACATTTTGTTTTCAAATAAAATAGTGGGACAATTAAAACCATAAGTTCGCTAACACATTTTGTTTTCAACAAAAACATTCTGTAAAATGCATAAATATAAATGATAAAAATAACTGTAACTCAACTTGTGAATTTTAATGTTAAGTAATGCCCAAGTCACACACTGGCGATTCAAGACCATGACCATCGTAATTTGCTCATTACAGTGCGGTTGCGCTCTAGGTACGACCAAATCGGCATCAATTGGCATGATTCGTAACCTCGTCGTCGAGTTTGGCAACATCTGCCAGGCAATGACGTATGTGCAAGGATGCACAACACCTACACGGTTGAGCCACGACGACTATCAAAAGTTGCCATGTCATGCCGCTTGACACAATTGTGGCGTAACGTCATCAAGACTGATCAGACGGCGTCCGCATTTGATTACGTCAAGACGTAACTAACAATGTCAACATGCGCCATCCAGTATGACATATGCCATGTACTTGGCAAGCCCACAGCATGTGCAGTGGGGATGCGCAGTAGTGTATTCTGGCTCCTTCTTTGGTGGGGATGCGCTGTAGTGTATTTTGGCTCCCTTTTTTTCTTTTTTGTTATTGTTCACACAAGAAAAGAAAAAAGTTCTTCTAGTAACTGTTCTTTAATCATGCTACTGTAAATGCTTTTTGTACATTTTCAAGGTTATTACGAAAAGGCATTTTCATGACATGATGCTGCCGTTGTGTCTGTCAGCACAGAAAGTAACTAAGTCGGCTATAAATCACCATGAATCATCATGTCTTCACAGACTTTGACGTCCTGTAAAAAACCGTTAAATGTGGGCGTGGCCTGAATCATCGGCGACTGTCGCGTATGACTACGCAAGTTCGTAATCTCATCTCAACGTGCGCACTGCTGTCGAAAAGGTTCATTACATATGACGTCATGGTGTCGTAATCAGCAAATTACAATGGTCGCAGTCTTGACTCGCCAATGTGTGATGCTTGCATTAGATATAAAAATATGTTTCATCATACTGATCTTGGAGAGGGTTGTCTTTTATTTTACTAATGTTGTCATCAGTTTGCAGTCATAAATTTGAGGATGGTCTGGGAACAGGACTTGCAAGTGATGATACATCACCACAATAGAATGTTGTGGGATTTTTCATACCACTATTTAAAAGTTAAAATTATTGTTGAATTCTTGTTTTCATGAAGAAATAAAGCAAATTATTGCCATCAGTAGTCAAATAATAATGATCATGGCAACGTTCAAACTTAGTGCTGTTACGAAGTATGTCTATACAGTATATAGAAAAGGCTGCCACAAAATATAAATAGAACAGAAACAGAGGGCTGTCATTGGCTAGCAGATCTCCATGGCAGCCAGCCAGCCAATCAGGTTTTAGCTGTACAGTATAACCCCCGTATTCGCGTTCTCATGATTTGTAGACTCACATATTCACGGCTTTCTCCGTGGAATGTATCTACACATTATTCGTGGAAAATTTGCCCATTTGCAGTATTTTTCACTGAGAAATATTCACTAATTATTGTATTTTCATATAATTTTCATAAATAAATGCACTTTTTGTGATAAAACTATTAAAATACTCAGGTATAAGCATTTTTAGAGGGTTTTTCTTGTGTTTAAACTATCAAAATAGGCAGTTTCGAGTGTTTTTAGAGGGGTTTTAAGTATTCGCGATTTTAGCTATTCGCAGGGGGGTGTGGTATGCATCCCCCGTGAATACGGGGGGTTTACTGTATTCTGTCTGAGAAAGAACATTTTGCTCAGAGAAGCTGACGATGACAAAACGATGACATAAGTGCGTGTGTTTTGAATACAATACGTAGTTTTTAGCAGTGTACTGTATGTATTTTACTAATTACACTAAGAAGAGAATGACTTCCTTCTTATTACTTTGAATGCAAAATTGTTGGTTCTTGTTGGTTCAGATTCTTCAGCAACAAAATATTTTTTTTTGCTTAAGAAGATATTTACTAACGCTACGTTGACATACCTTTACAACAAAATTCTTCTCTTTAACCTCTCAAGGATAGAATTACACTGCATAGAGGGAACTGGCAATTTTCTCTCTCTCGTATCATTTGCCACATAAACACAAGTATTGTTCAGTAAATCGGCTTTAGTCTTCATAAAGTTTACCTTTGCCATGTCTTTTCTTTCCTATAAAAAAACATACAAAGCATTGTACTGTAGCTACCAGTCAGGCAGAAGATAGGTAAAACTGTTAAGGCTCAGTGACTGGCTACGATACTTCCTATCCTTCCAGACAATAAAGTTTCCTAAAGAAGGTATGTACTGTGTACAAGTTAAATTGGTTACAAGTTAAAAGCATTTCAGTTTAGTACAGTATAAATACAGAACAGTATATATAAAATCAAAATGTAAATTAAAAGTTTTTCATTTACCTTTGGTAAATAAAAAGGAAAACGGTATGCGACGAGTGGAAGAACAGTAACTATCTTGAATCATGGATGAACATTACGTCTTTTATATCGGCTGACCCTCTTCGGTGTCCATCTTATCCGATGTCCGGATTAACTGGGTCCGGCTTAACGAGGGTCGACTGCACAGTATCATAATGGTACTGTATTTGCCACACTAGTGCATTTACAGTAAGTATACATATACTAATGTTACCCCTAATTCATGGGATGCCATTTTCTTTTTCACTCACAGAGTAAAAGACTTTTTTTTGTGTCACTAGGTAGACTTCATAAGTCAAAGTTTATGACTTCTGATTTGGCTGAATGGGGAAAACACTTAAACATCGATGCTGTCCCAGTGGTGTTAAAAGGTGTCTTGTAGGATGGCTTTTCTGTTTGGGACAAGAGAGCAATACATGGCCAGTTGTGAATTTTTAAAGTGGCAAACAGATCCAGAGTGGGACCCTCCCACATTTTAAGAGTTTGTTCACTGCTGCTTGATGCAAAGACCATTCTGTCACCACTATCTGGCCTGGCCTGCTTAGGGTGTCTAAAATGATGTTGTTCTTCCCCAGAATGTACCAGGCTATCAGTGTTAGTCCCTTGAGTTTGAACCAACTGCTGGAAGATTCAGTACAAGAGAAATCATTCCTCATTGTTTGTTCAGATATGCAAGAACTGAAGTGTTGTCGCTCAAAGCTACTGTGGTCTTGCCCTGAGGACACTTTTGGAACAATTGTAGAGCTAACCAGGCTGCTTTCATCTCCAGACATTGATGTGTTCCTGACATTCCTTTCCAAACCACTTGCCTGAGAAGGTCTTTCCATTTAGGTGGGCACCCCAACCCCTTCAGGATGCTTCTGAAAAGCAGCATCTCCAGTTGGCTCAGTTGTAGTCCTCGCAGATGATTCTGGGGATCTCTACACCATTGTAGGTCTAATATGTTCTTTTCTGTCACTGGCATTAGGTCTTTCCATGGCATTGCTTGACCCTTGCTCTTCTCTTTTAACTTCCATTGCAAGGAACAAATGTGTGTTCTGCCCCTTAGAACTAGTTTCTCCAAGGATAGAGATGATGTCTTATTAAAATTTGCCATTTCTTCTTTGGTTGTGGAAGTTTAGAGAGAAACTGGCTAGAGATGTCTATGAACTTCGCTACCCTCTCCTGTGATGGGTAGGTCATAGCCTTCATGTTGATTATCATTTCCAGGCATCTTAACTCTTGAGTCGGAATAAGGTCCGACTGATTAGAATTCCCAGTTTTAACGTAAGTTTAAAATTAAGTCTCTGTCCCTGAGGGCTTGTTCAGCTGTCCAAGCTAGAAGGAGCCAATCGTCTAAATACCTTTGTACACGAATCCCTCTTCTGTATGCCCATTCTGAGACTAGTTGAAAACTCTGGTAAAGACTTGGGGAGCTGTTGCTAGGCCAAAGCAGGGAGCCCTGAACTGGTAGGTAATGTTTTCTGAAACAAACCTGAGGAACTTCCTGGAGGAAGGATGTACCGGAATGTGGAAATACGCATCTTGAAGATCTAGGGAGACCATGGAGACCATGAAGTCCCCTTCCCTGAAGCCACCAGAATAGATTGGGAAGTTTCCATCTTGAACGGAGTCAAGTTCAGATATGTGTTTAAAGTTGACAGATCTCCAACCTCCCGATGCTTTCTCTACCAGGAAAAGACAGCTGTAGAAACCTGGAAAGTTGTCTAGCATGGCTCTCACCTCTTATTGACCAAAAGGGAGGATATATCTTTTTTTTTTGAGAGTTTGCATTGTCCAATCCTCAGCCTTCATTGTTCCCTAGACAGCCCCCACCTTGGTCTGAAGTTGTGGATGGGGGAGCTTCAGAGACCTAGAAAATGACAGGGAACCTTCCTCCCCTTCTATACGGTTGTCCAACTCCTTTAAGGTAGACTTTGCCATCAGAGACAAAGCAAGACAGATGGAGTGTTTGGTCTCTGGAATGGACTCCACCACTGTTCCATAAAAAAGGTATTGGTGGTGTCTTCCGGGGTTTCTCTCTTGGGTTCAGGAAGACTTAAATTCTCAGGAAGACTTAAAATTCTCTAATTTTTAAAATAAAGCCTGCAAAGCTCAGTCCTTCTTCACAAAGATCTTGGAGGGCTGGGTCCAATTCCTCTTCCAAGTTTGAAGGATCTAATATGCTTGACGGACTGGGTCTGTTCCGTTATCCGCTCCGTTGATGAGCCCAGGTGTCTCGCCTCCGTTCCCTGACTCTCTCATCCAGGAGAGTAAGAACTTAATTCTCCATTGGTGTCTCAACTCAGAGAACAGCACATCAACTGCTGTTTAGAATGTAGAAGAGTAGTGCGGCTCTTATCTCCATGCCGCTCAAACTTCAAAGGAGTACCAAGCCACATTACACTTCACCGTACCGCATCATACTTCTGGAACATGAGCGGGAGGTGTGACCGGAAACAATGACAAACTTAATATTACACGAAATTCCATACAAATCACATAGGCAAAAAAGTTTGTTGATCGATGGTCAACTGAACAACTACCCATGCTAACTCTTGATCACGAGATCAAGTCAGAATGGGTATCGTTCTATCTGATAAAGTCTCAGTCTGAATGCTGGAAAAACACTAATTTTCATCAAGACTGACAAGAAAAGTTCAGTAAATAGTAATGGGTAATGAGCAAACCTACGAAAATTGCACACATTAATTGAGGGTCTACAAGACGCAGAGAGATAAAGTACGTCTTATCACGCAGTCGGCTGGGAAACACCTGAGGAAGCTGGGGTAGGTTCGAACCAGGCCCAATGTGGGCACAGGAAGCTAGTGGTTTTCAGTAAAAATCCACTAAAGTAAAATACCACTAAATCTGATCATTACAAATTAACTGAAACTGGTTAATCTACTACTATTGGCTAAGCCTATTCCAGTTTTAATGGTATTAAAAATGTAATATCCATACTGTATAATCCTTCCAAACACTCCCAATTTTCACGTCAAATATTATATAATTTCAGCTATGACAATTTATGTGAGATATCATTAGCTTTCTCAGTATTGTAACATATTATTAAAAGCCAGTCTTCTGTATTATGCCCACTTTATCTGTAAACATGTGATGATTGAAAATTAATAAAATTAAATATAATAATATTTCACTAAGGCATTCAAATCATGGACAGATTCATAATTTCAAGAGCGGGAGGGGGTCCAAGATTAGTTTGCACCTGTGGTCTAGGGACCTCTAGGGCCCCAAGGAACAATCACTAAACGATACAATGGCACCTCAACTTAATGGACTGATCAGGAGCATGTCCCTTACATAGTGAAATCAGCTCAGTAACAAAGACTGGTATATACAGTACCCTGGACACATACAGACCCTAGAACCAACTCACATATCTTACAAAAAGTAAGTATACCTTAGTTTTACCAGACCACTGAGCTGATTAACAGCTCTCCTAGGGCTAACAAGGATTAGACTTATTTTATAGAACCAATTGGTTGCCCAACGGGACCTACAACTTATTGTGGAATCCGACCACATTATAGCGAAAATGAATTTCTATCACCAGAAATACATTCCTCTAACTCTTCATCAGCCGGCCGGGAATTGAACTCCGCCCATCGACAGATCTGTAGCTCAAATTTCAAAGGGCTCACATATCTTGCAGTGAAGAGAAATTTCATATAAAGTAGTTGATAGCCCATCTAAACAGTACTTTGTGGTTATCATTCAATTCTAAATATTAATTTACTTATCATTCAAATTCAGAGGCAGTGGTACCTCAACTTAGAGACCTCAGAGTAGTAGATTTTCTTACTAAGTGGATATGCCCAAGTCTGATAAAAATGCTAAAAATATTTCATATTTATCTGGGTAATCCAGTTAGTACGCTAGAGTTATTGGACAGAGGAATGAATACATCTCAGCAGACTACCCCTTGTGCTTCCTGTAACTCAGTAAGTAAGCGAAAGGTATAGGGCATTATACAAACAGACAACCAATACTTTCCTGTTAAATCTTTGAACATGAATCCCTTGTTCCCAGGGTAACTGACCCATCATGCCTCACTGTTTATGTGCTTCAGTCATTATTTGATATCTGTTGTCTCTCTTGTAAGAACCTGTGCTCTGTAATCAACATGACCTTTTGTGCTTTTTGCTTTTGCAAGAAAAGCGTACTGTATGCTTATTTTTGTGTTATTCTTTCTACAATGCAAAATACAGTTACAAAATCTAATGTGCTTGCACTACGTTGTTAAATTTATAAGTAAAATTTTTTTAAGTGAAAACATCACTCTTCATTCATCTCACAGTCACATACCCATAAAGTCTGAGGGGTCTGGTTAAATAAAGATGACTGTAGGCATCTTTGAACTATACTGCATAACTGGTAATCACTCTATCCTGCAATCACCATTAACTGAACATTTGAAGAGTTGATTGATTGACTGATTAAATGTTCTCTGGTATCAGGACAATTAAGGTCACTGTCGCTGTATTAAATAGTCACTTATTTGATTTTTTAAAAGTTATTTGTGGTTAAAGTGAGTGCAATTGCACTCGTATGTGTACTGTACTACAGAATAGGAAATACTGTAATTACCATTCAAACATAAAATCAGTTTCTTATGCAATTTTTTTTCTTGTGATTGCACCAGGCTTCTTTACTTCACTGTGTGAGCATGTGTTCTGATATTAAAAGATTTTTGGTTATAAGAAGTGCTACTGCACTTGTATGTGTACTGCTGAACAAGAAATATTGTTAACCAAACAAATAAAAACTTTTGTTTCATGATTTTTCCTCTCTTACGCAATTTTGTCATGCTTCTTTGTTTCATTGTGTGGCCAATTACTCTGCAATTTTAAGATTTGTTGTGAAAAGAATTGTAATTACACTAATGTATTACAGAATAGAAAATCACTGTTAATCAAACATTTAAGGGAGTATTCTTTTTTATCAAATATATATGGGAGTATTCTTTTTTTTATCAAACATATATGTGAATGTTTCTTTTTTAATGGCTTCCGGGATCTTTGCTTCATTATGCAAATGGGCTCTGAAATTCCATGAATCACTGTAGAAAAAGAATGTATATTGAAAATTAACTGTTTATCATATGTCTTGGATGCTAGAAATGCTGTTTCTGCACAAACACCAAGGAATCCAAAGGCAATATGGCTTCTCTTGGCTTTGTCCCTTACTACAGGCTAAATTTCAACCTCCACTTTGGAGATTGCAGTAGACCATCTATCTTATCCATAACTGTCTTGGATGATGTTTTTTTAGTACAAATATTAAAGAATTCTTTAAGTTATCTCACCCAGCCTTTATATAACACCTGTACATCTTGGTCCCAACATACAAAGTATAAGCTGGTTACTTTTATCCTGATTTACTCGTACAGTACATTTTAAATATGCTGTAACAATATGAGGTATTACTTATTTTAACTCACATTCCTACCACAGACCAACCACCATGCCCTATAAAAAAAAGCCAAAACTATATATATATCCTTAATGTATTATTATTAAATACACAATTTACCCAGACCACTGACTTAACATTTCTTACTCTCACAAGGTGGCCCCAAAGGTTTGTTCTTTGGGATTACATTAGATCTTATTCAAAATACTGCAACTTCCTATCATTTTAGAAATTATAAATATACTGAAAATGATGAGGATTGTGAAGAAATTTCTTTAAAGACAAAGATTCTGATAACGTACTTGATATATGTTGTTGGATATTTCTGACTGTAAGTGGATTACTCGACTGTTTTTTCTGCAGTGTTTTATACCTGAATGGCAATGGTGGTGGAATGTTGTTAACAAAATTCTCTTTAGCCAGTGAGTCACCTGACTGAATCTTTATTGCACTTCTAAAGTTACTAAATCTCACTGAAAGGAAAGATTCACCTGTCCGACCATATTCTTATTTCTCAAAACTGTCTGGTTCTCATTACCAAATCTACTGGTTTTTTACATTAAAAATATCAAGTTCAGCAAGCATAGCACCCTATCACACACAACAGTAATCTAAAGGTAAGGGTTTTTGTTTTGTTTTCCCTACATTTATGCAGATAGTTCAAGATAGGATACCTGATATCACTCAAAGATGAATTCTCTCTATTGAATAAACTGTACTAGCTCATATGTATGGACCTTCCATAATACAGTAATGTGCATGTTTTGCCAACCTACCATATATACAAAATAAATATATTAAAGCATTCACAACTGTAAACAACTTCTCTTTACACAATTTTCCTTGAACAACTCTCAAAATATATACTAATCAAAAGCACAAAAGTGATTGTACACACTATTTCAATGCATGCTCACTAACACTGAAAAAACAATGTATCTGTAATTACAATTAATGTGATTACTATTAAATGAGTTCATACTGTAGATTCGCTTTGAAGCTAACTAACAAGACTCATTTTCAAGAAATAATTGCAAATATTTAAGAAACAGAACTGTAACCACATTTGCACACCAAATAAGTTACACAATGCATTCATATCTATATACTGTAAATTCAATTGTTTAATTAAAAAATATTTAGAAATTCAAGAAGAATACACCAAAATGGTTAAATATGACAAATTACTGGTCATCTTCAGTGCAATTACAGTACTGAAAGTAGTTGTGAAATTAAAACCCTCATTTTTTCATGAACCATGAAAAATTTTCAACTTACCTGAAGTGAATAAGGTTTGAAATTGGGGTCTCTCCCTTGGCAGATGATAAAAGCAATTCCAAAAACTCATCCAAGCGGGTTTGCCGTTCCTGGAAATAAATTTTTATAAAATGACATTTTTATAATAAAAGTTTTATATATACTTACCAAGTAATTACATAGCTATAGTTTCTAACTAACTAGCACGGCAGCTTAAATTCAAAATCAGTGGCAGCACTTCGATTGTTTAGTGTAGGTGACCAGTCCCATCCGCTAACGGGAATACTAGGAACGACTTGGCAGACAACCTCATTCTGTCTGTGCCTTATGTCCATCTGAGGGGAGGAGGGTGGGCTCTTATTTTGTAATTACTTGATAAGTATATATAAAACTTTATTTTATTATAAAAATTTCACTTTTATATAAGTAACTTATCAAGTAATTACATAGCTGATCCCACACTGATAGGAGGTGGGATACATGGACATTCTACTCCATAACATTAAGTCATGTAATGAATTTGAAATAGAAAAGTCGCTAGCATTGAAAACAATGCTTGTCGTTTCCTTATCTAAGAGAGCTACTGCAGGAGAAATACTGCCTCTGGTTGGTGCTCATCTTAACCTGTAGTGGCATGGCGGTATAGCCATGGGTCTCCTCTACTTAAGAGGGATCTTTGCAGCAAAGGAGTATTCTGATGGCTAGCAAAGCATCAATAGGTGCCCGCCCTTGCCCTGGGCTCAGTACCAACATAAAAAACAATATTGTCACCTGCACTGAAATAAAACCAAAACCCATCCACAGAGTGGTGGGTGCTCCAGGTACGTTGTACCTCCCTGAAGAGATAGGAGAAAATCCCATGATTCCTCCCGCGATACCATGCCAGTCACTAATAATGGTCCCAAGGAACTTCAAAATTTCAACACTTTCAACTTTCATTAAAAATAGTGAGAAGCAAAGATCGATTACACTTCCAGTAGGTCGATTGCAGAATGGAAGTAATGGGCATATTATGCCTGAAATCTAGTGAGGTAGAAGCTGCTCTGATGTCCTTAGCTTTCACTAAGTAGGAAAAATGCTATCCCGAATCTGTGTGTGTGTCTCAGAAATAACGTCCGCTTAAGAAAAGGACAAAGTGTTCTTGGTAAGAGAGCAAAACGGGTCCTGGCCAGAACACTACAAGTTATGGATGGCCCTCGGATGTTCCGGTCCTGCTCAGGTAATACCTGAAAGCTCCATAGGACGGAGAGCACTCTGTTCTTCCTCAGAACCAAGGATGTCCGTCAAGTTCTTAAGGGAGAAAGAACAGATCCAGGGCTTGGAAGGGTCCTCGTTCTTGGCTAAAAATCCAAGGGTAAAGGAGCAAACCGTGTCTCCTTGTGAAAAAACCTACTCTCACCAGGAGGATAGCCTTTTGGGTAAGGTTTTTCAGGGAAGAGGAAACTTGGGGTTCAAAGGAGGGACCTGCCAGTCACTTCAACATTACGTCCAGGTTCCAGGAAGCCGGATTTCATTCCTTGCTTGGATCAATCAAAGGACTTGATGAGGTTGTTGAGATTAGGTATGGCAAAAAATCAATGTCCCTGTGCTTAAAAAAAGAGTTAAACGTTGTTTGATACCCCTTAATTGTGGAACACAAGAAATTCTAGATCTCCTCAGATAAAAGATGCAATCCGTAGCTTGGGTACAGATGTCTCGGAAGAAGAGATGTAGAAACTGAGACACCAGCTACATAAATTTGCTCACTTAGTCTGGTACTTGGAGCTAGATGACTGACGTCTGCATCTTGCAATAGCCCCTGTAGCATGTCTTGAAAACCCCTTTGTTCTGACAAGCTTACAGACAGTCTGAAACCCGTCCGGTCAAGAGCGAACCACCCTTGGCGGTATCTCTAAAAGTGAGGCTGACCAAGTAGACACAGATTGGGGGAGTCTTGGAGAGTCCACCAAAAAACCATGGCAGGTTTGGGAACCATTATTCATGGGTCAGAACGGGGCTATGACAGTCACCGCAACATTGCGATGAGCCTGAAAATTGTTCCACACTTTCTTGACCATGTTGAAGAGCAGAAAAGTGTGGGTTCCTTGGGGAGGCAAACAGGTCCAAAGTCACCCTGCCCTGTAGATTCCACAGATCCCAAAAGACTTGGGGGTCCAAGGTCCAATCAGTGGGAAGGGCAAGCTTCTGAAAACTCAGTTCGTCCACCAGAACTTTTTAGTTTGCCCTGAAAAAATAGAGTGACTAGAAAACTCTATTTTGATTATCAACGGTAGAAGTTCTCTCACTGCATGATGGAGAGAAAATGAGTGACAGCCTCCTTGCTAATCGTATAAATGTTCGGACTGTGGTCCTGTCTAAATGGACTACTACAGTCTTGGGGTGGACTAGGGTCGAGAAGCACTCAAGCCTTAAGCAAATCGCTTTTGGCTCTCTGACAAAGATGTGAAGGATCCAATCTTCTGAGGACCACGTCCCGGAAACTTCCTAGTTCCCCAAGCGGGCACCCCTAGATCCGAGGCGTTAAGAAGTAGTGTAGGTCTGGGCCCAAAGGATAAAGGGGGCTTCCTTCTGAAAGTCTATGTTCGGACAGTCACCACTGCAGGGCTGACTTTAATCCGGGGCTATGGGAAAAAACGAAGGTACCTGGCTGTGTTTCCCTGTCCCAGTTGGTCTTGTGAACAAAACCTTTAAGAATTTCCCCTTCAAAGGGAATCAAAGAAGTCAGTTGTCCAGGGAAAAAACTGATGTTCATGCCCAGAAAAAGAAGTCAAATGCAAGAGGAGCAAGGACTCAAGTAAAGATTTGTGCCGTAGACGGACCTGAGATACTCTCCGGAGACCATAAGGGACATGGAAGGATGTATCCTGCATATCCAAGGTTTCCATCCAATCACTCTGGAGAATGGATGACAGGACTGTCTGGTCAGTCTCCATCTTGAACTTCATCCTCTATTCGAAGAGAAAAAAGGGGGGCTGTGGGCTATGCAGCTTGCTGAAAACCATATGGACTTGCGGACAACCGAGCGTACTTGCAGATGATCATGCAGACTCGCAGACAACCGTGCGGACTAGCTACCAACACTGCAGACTCAACATCATGCAGACACGTGGACACCCGTGTGGACTCGACTTCTTATTGGACTCAATAATGTTTGCGTGGACTCAATGACACCTCGTACAGACCAAAAACATGTGGAACTGTACGTGGCGAAAACTAATATCTGGCAAGCTTATAGAAGCTTGAAAAAGTCCATAAACCACAAAAGTCTAGGCACGGCCTAACAGCAGCCTTGTCAAAATAATGCCAAGTGCTCTGGAACAGGCGCTGGGCGCTCTGGAACTGGCGCTAGGTAGTTGGTACCAGGGGCTCGGAAGTTGAACCCAGGCATTCAGAAACTGGCAATGACTGATAGCGCTGGTCCAAGAGGGTTTATGGGGCTTTCTCTTCTTGCTTGGGGCCCGAGAAAGGTCATTCAACAAAAGAGCACTCAGGAGAAAAGGTACAGTAAAGCCCCCGGATTTGCATTCTCACAATTCGCAGACTCAGCGATTTGCAGAATTTTCTGTGGAACCTATCTATACCCATTCGTGGATTTTTTCATAAAGCAATATTCTGTATTTTCATATTTTTGTGACTAAATACTGTACTGTATGTTCATATACATTTTATGATAAAATATTTACAGTACTGTACTAATTTTCATATGTTAATATTAAGTTTAATAAGATTAAATAATATTAAATAAAAATAATAATTCTTTCTAAACCTTCCTTTCTCCGTTCTCTCTCTCTCTCTCTCTCTCTTACTGAGATGAGAGAATTTTTATGGATATGTAATAAGTGTTTATTTTTGTATGATAAATAAATGATTCACTAATTTTCAAATATTAATATCGATGTAAACACATCAAAATATCAATTCAATACAGAATATATAGTGAATTAGTAAGATTTTAGTTCAATCCCTCTTCATTTTCTGTATCAGACTTAGGGGGAGGGATGAAGGCATAACTGTCATCATACAAAAAAAGGATACTAAGAATGAAAGATAGATAGATAGAAAGTAAAATATTAATACAATAATAGGATAATAGTTTAAAGTAAATTTGATGTAAGACACAAGTTTAAGGTATACATTTGGTATCTGAACTTTCAAGATAGGCAGTTGTAAGCATTTTTAGAAGGGGGTGTTAATTAATTGCGGACTGTATCTATTCGCGGGAGTCAGATCGAAAAAGAGTCGGAGAACCACAGCGAAACTGAAGGAAGGCTGTGAGATGAAGCTAGCTTCCTTACTGTTTGACAGGAAGTGGAGAACAGCAATCGTCATTGTGTGTACCTTCAGTGGCTGTGAAGAATCAAAAAACTTTACGGCGCTTTCAGTGTACGCCGGAATCATCGCAACTGGATGAAAACTGGAGGAAGACTTGCAAAACTCTCAGATGAAGTTTGTCCAACTTGACTAACGTCTCGGTGGACAACAGAGTCCAGAGTAGGCACATCCACTAATGTTCCGAGCAAGGAGAAAAAAAGGGGTACTTGCAGACCACCTGAGAGCAGCTGTGATTCTCTTGGCAGATAGAAAAAGCCCCAAAATTCTGCGAGTTGTGACTGAAAACCAAAAAGAGGACTCTTGCGACGGTGGCTGTGTTCTGAGGAAGAGGTGATGTAGGTCTGGAGGCGAAAATGACAGGGCTGATTGCGAATGTGTGACTCTCTCCATAGAAAATGAGCATCAGAGCTCTCTCTTCTTGAGATTTCAAAGATAACAGCAGAAACCTCCAAAAAACCTCTCTCCACTGTCCTTGTCTGCACAGAATAGGACTTAAGAGACAATCCAAGGTGATGTTTCTCAGTAAACACTTCGGAGTCTTCAATCTTCTTAGTCAGTGCCCTGATGCCAGCCAAGGAAAGCCTAGAACTTCAAAAAATCTTGACAAGATATTCAACAAGGAGGCTTATTTCCATCAAAGCACCAGAGGGATGAAAATCAAGACACTTGTCTTTCTCCCTTTTCACCGAAAGCCAAACTCCCAACTCCTTGAGACTTCTTCGAGGACGAAGAAAGCACGAGGGAGCTTTCTTCTTTTTTCAGCTCATAAACTTGGACACAGATGTCCTTGTCGGCAAAGGACGGGGCTCAAAACACTAACTGTCTCTTAAGAAGGAGCAACACTGGCTCGTCTTGAACTCTAGGCAAAGGTGGAACAGACTGAAGAGAGACAAAACGCTTGTGAGCAGGCTGTATGGCGCTCAGAGGAGGGAGTCTGATACTGAGGAGTTGGTGCCTGGTGATTGGGATCTGGTGCCCGCCACTTGAAAGCCAGAGCTAGGCGTTCAGTAAGGAACTGGCACTCAAGAAAGAACAGCAGTGTGTTCTTGGAGAAGACAGGCACCAAGTACTAAGGAAAGTGCCGAGCGCTTGGGAACTGTTGTTGGGTGTTCGGGAAAAGGTGCCAGTCGAACAGGAACTGGTGCCGGACAATAGTAGGCTGACACCAGGCGCTCGGGAAGATGTCAATTTGATGAATGACGACAATACACATCCATCAACACACCTTTCCAGTGGCTGTTTAACACTACACATCCATCAAAATGCCTTTCCAATGCTGTCTGTTGATACCTGGGAACAGACTGCAGGTTCGACTGTGGGGACAATACCCAGAGACAAACCCCCTCGGACTCCCTTGGACCACTAATATGCCTTCTCCCAGGTTTCGGGGAGCATGGCAGGGACTGTAGGTCTAGGAGATCCAACGGGCCAGATAGCCACCTCCCCAACGAAATCAAGAGAGGCACCTTTTCAAACCTCCATTGGACTTTCAGTATGTCTTCTCCCATGTTTAGGGGAGCAGGACAGTGACTTAGGTCTAGGAGAGCTGACGGGCCAGAGAGCCAACTCCTCCACTGCACAACACTTTCACTGTCACAAGGTTAATTCCTGTTAACCCCGACTCAAGGCTAGCAATGGCACAGGAAGGAAGTGAGGGAGCCAGGTGCAGGAGCAAGTGGATAAAAAGTAGGAGGGCTAGTAACCACAAAGAAAAATTGGATGCGGGAGCCGATGCCAGGTACTGGGTGCTCTGAGCTGGAGCCAGGGTGTAGTTGGCGCCAGGCAAGCTGGGCACCAGGCGAGCTAGTAGCTTGGGAGCTGGAGAGCACTCCTGGGCGTTCAGAGCATGAGCTGGTGTGAGGCAAGCTGGAGGTCAGGTTAGTGCTAAAAAATGTGGAACGTTTCACAATTGCATGTCATCCTTGCGTAGGGGCCATGCTAATCTTCTCTGTATCATTCCAATTTCAGAATATGTACTGCCAAAGCAAGTACTGGAGCATGATTCTTGGCTATCAAGAACATCTTTTCCTAAAGCTCACTGCAACCATAACATTTAGCACAATTTCTCTCCTACTACATTCCTACCCTCACGCTTTATCAGCTCTGCAAAGGAAAGTGTGATAAGATGTTTAATCCTGATTGCAAATTTGCTACTGTAGCAAAAAAATTCATGAAATTGAATCAACTTAATAAAAACAAAACAAGAAAAAACTGATCCTGAAAGCTTGCAGCTTGAAGGCTACTCAAAATAAGCAGGAATACTTCACCAAAATCCAGTTATACAATAAAAAATAATGAACAAAGCTGCTGTAAGTACTTGATGTTTACATCAAGCACGGCAGAAACAGAATGACGTTGTCTGCTAAGTCGTTCCTAGTATTCCCATCAGCGGGCAGGACGGGTCATCTACACTAAACAATCGAAGTACATTACTACTGCAAACTTTGAATTTAAGCTGCTGCACTGGTTAGAAGTTATAGCTATGTAATTACTTGGTAAGTTACTTATATAAAACATTTCGTTATACAATAAAGAAACTAATTCCAATTACATTTCCACCATCTTCATAACTATTTATAAATGTACTGAAAACAAGCATTCTGAAAAGAAAACCGACAATATTTACATACAAGACTATGAGGTAAAAACAATAATGGAAAAATTTTCTACCTAGGAACCACAATATGTAGCAAACCACCTGTTCCTGATATATATTTATTAGCATTATTTCAACTATACAGTATTGGTGAATTGCTCTTATGTGTGAACAGGAGCAGCCTGTCTCAATTTCTGTGGAACTTTATAACGATCCCCAATCTGCTTCCCAAAGCTTATACTTTGGGTGACAAGGAGATGGAGGCTTACCATCACAGATGTTTTCCTTACAGACAACTGGTAATCTAGAGTAAAGGCAGAGGAACAAATAGACAAATTTATAGCTGAACGAGTCATGGTAAATGCCATACCTTACGAGTGATCCATCATTCATCTAAACCTTATCATTACTGTCAAGCGGCTGTTCATTAAGGTTTTCCTACCTATCACACTATACCTCCCTGAATGTGGTGTTTAGCATTAAAACCACCCATTAACATACATGGTGCTGAACTTTGTTAACCAGTGTTAAAGGTCATTGATATCTAGTTACCTGCTATTTCCAGATACATCTATCAGGTAATCTAATCTAGGTTCTAAATACAGAGATTGTTATGTAATCTTTTGAGCAATATGGATTTGATTAGCACCAGCCTGAAGGACCATGTAAATTAGGATGGTGCTCTATTTAATTAACCTACAACTGACAAAGCCTGTCTCTCGCTAGGCACTTTCTCCTGGGTATGGAGATAAATCTATAAAAGTTGAAATTCAGATCAAGACTTTTTAGTTTGTCCCCAATTCAGTTTCTTGAAGACATATTATCTTAGCATCTGAATCCCTATATAAATTCTGCAATTACTTACAATCCATCCTCAATTTCAGTTTCTTGGAAACATATCTTAGCATCTGAGTCCCCATACAATGTCTTCAATTATTCAACACTATTAGTAATGCAACATCAGTCGAATGTTTTTGCTTCATTTTCCTTGTGGAACTTACTAAGGTTGCTGCATCTGTGAATGGTCTGGATATAGATGGCTTTCCATAAGCACCTTTGTGTTTAGTTTTTCTTGTTTGTTTGTCCTACAAGAATGATGGATCTCAGCCTTCGTGCTTTTTATACTCCTGATACTTGATTCCTTTGACCTTACTAGGGCAGCAGCACAGTGTAAGTTAGGTTCCATTCTGTTAAGAGCATTATTTAGAGTTGGCAGAGGGTAGGATGAAGGAGTCTGCAGTCTCTTTGAAACCTTCCCCTGTTTGTGTTCCATTCCTTCAGTGAGAGTTTCTGCTGACAATACCACTCACAATGTGGGTGTTAGGGAAGAAAGAAGCAATACTTCTCCACCATGTAGTTAAGTAGCATATACCAGAGGAGACATTATCTGCCTCAAATTAGTGTCCTCTTGCCCCGTAAGGCTAAGCACCTTACCTAGATGGCTGGGCTACCACTACAGGGGATAGAACATCTGCCACACAGAAAAGTATTACCAACTCAGATGGGACCTTTGGGATAGTAAGAGCTAGGGGGTTTTAAGCCCCAACATAGTTCTTTAGTTTTCCTATCAGCTTTTGGTAAATGCTTATTTGCTAAGCATTAGCTTTACTCATTGTTGCCTCTTCATATTTAAATTCTCCTCGTTTTTATCAAAAGATTTTGGTCCCACTTACATTTATTATACTTTCGAGAAGTGAAACACTGCACCATGTTCAAGGCCCTGAACAATTACTGTAGATCTTATTTTCCCTCACAAAATTGGGTGGCCAAAAACAAAACAACTGAAATACTGCAGGGCCTTAGGGTGGGAGGACTTTGCTAGCACCCTTCAAGTTTCAAATGTTAGGATACACTGGTCCTGAATTTATATGGAACCACTGGCACTCACGAAGGTAAAAATGATATCTCAGAGTCACACTCTCAGGGAACATGCTCTACAAGTAATTCTCTCAAATTTGCAATGTTTAATTTGTTAACACTGTGCTGAGATAGCAAATTGTTCTTTGAGTGTCCTTTTTGCATTCCTGGTCTGAGCCAAGTGTAATGGAAGGGCAATACCTGTCTGGTGGTGGATCAGGACATGCAGGGGAACAGCAGGTTCAAAAGAATTAACTGTTAGTTCAGGTAAAGTAATATTTATATTTTCTTTTTAATAACAAAAGACATGTGGCCTCCAGTGATTTATGGTTGCCAGGTCAAATGAAGTAGCATTTAACACATACAGTTGGTGGTAAGTGGCCAAGTCACCTAATCCCCATCAAGACATTACCAATTGATAAAAACAGGGTCCTTCTAAAATTGGCCAGTCTGATTTTGGATCCTTTACTTCTAGGTAAGACACTTTCCTCTGCCTACATGAACAGTAAACTGCAATGTCTTTCATATTTTCTACATATTCATTTCTTTTCATTAAACATCAGACAACACTGAATATATTACACAGTCATCATTTTCATCAAAGTTTTGACTCTGTGGATTTTAAAACAGATAAAGTTAATGATCTGTCAACAGCTGGTCCCAAGGCTATATGAATTCCAATCGGGTGAATTTTCATTAGTAAGGGAGTATAATTTTTAACAAAAATAATAGTTTAGAAATTAAAAATTATTTCTGAAGATGAAACAGCTACCAGTAATAGACAGCCTTCTCCAAGGTAATATATAGACTGCAGTTTATCATTATCCTACAATGCCCAAAAAACAATTATGATTCTACTGATATTGCTAAGCTATCCACAAAGACTCTGAGAAATAATTAAAACATATATTTGGTACAATTTGCTATACAAGATCATTAGAAATATTCAGGAATTCACTAAGTACAATAGAATACTGAATAGCAGTAAATTTTTTTTTTCCATAATATCATTTCTAAGCATTCTATATGCCCCTGCATTCTACATGTCATCAAATAATTATACTAGTTCTTCCATTATGGATGGTATCACAAGAGAAGCTCAGTATTAAAAAATATACGTGGGGCAAGAGATTTTCAATGCCTAAAATATATTATCAGAGCATAAGGAAAGCAGAAGGGAACTGAGAACCCTGTTGTAACAGATGAGCAGGTATTAGATGAGGTAGAGCATTTATGTCACATTTGGGATACTGGCTGTCAAGCAGGAATTGAGAGCAGTAATAAAGAAAGCAAGCTGCTGCATCATGGATGAAATGGAGAGAGGTAGCTCAATTAACGGAAAAAAAAAAAAAGTGTCCCATTAGTAGAGAAAGGAAAGACTTACAACGGTTAAAAAAGGCTTGGACTATTCTCTGAACAAAAACATGGGTACTGAATGGGATAATGATAATATTTTGTTCAAAATGTGACCATAGAAAGTTAGGTTCAGAGCTGGAGTATGGTAAGAAGAATGTACTATGCAGGATGAAGTGGCATAGATATGTAGTCTCCAGAAGCTGGAAAAAAGACTGAGATAACAACAACTGCAAATATGTGAATGTGTGATGAGAGGACAAAAGGGGGACCAGATGAAGGAGTATAAGGATGAAGGCCTGTAGGAAGGTAAAAGATGAAGATCCAGACCTGATACAATACAGGACAAAAGAGAGCGGAGAGAACTTATCTCACACCCAATCTCATTAATGAAATAACAGACATAAAAACATACAGGACAAAGATGACGGAGTACTATAAAGAAATATTTTTGTGGAGTACTTTAAATACAATGTTGTGGGATTGTCAAAAATACGTGCCTCAAATATTGCACAATGTAATAAAATTAACTGTAACTACTAAACAACAAATATTTCTTATCTTTCTTACTTATGGTTTACTCAAGGATAATGTTTCACCCCAAGGGTTATACTCTTTAACAAATCATTACAAGATTTCAACCTGAAAGGAAGATAACAGGTAAGACTCCACCTCACTTACCAATACATCTGTCGACTGAGTCTGTGCAAAGGAGGTCCAGGTCTCCTGCAATCGCTGGTCACTCATCCTTCTCTCATATCTTAGCCCTGGAAATATTAAAAAAAAAAAAAGGGAGTAATCTCTGACATCTCTGAGTCGTACACTTACATCTCTTCATCCCTCCTTACATATCTAATCAAATCTAAATGAATCTGAAGCACTGTAATCACTGACCAAGTTATGAAAGACCTCCTGGTACACAACCCTGCAAATTGCTTCGCAAAAAATGTTCATCTCATTCTCTCAACAAATATACACACAAACAAACCACAAATAATTCTTTGGTAAGTGTCTTCAAATATACTATTCAAAGTCCTCATATTTACCAAATTCTTCTTTGTTTGTATGGCTATCTCTTATACCACTGGTAACCATATCAAGTACAAGACAAGTTTAACATACCTGGCAATGTAAAGAGAAACCAAGCATCTGCAGTATTGCACAAACAAGAAATGTTCTCTACTAACACTATATATCACCAAAGTAACTCTAAGAAGAATTACTACTAAGGTAGAAGGGTATACAATATCCTTCTCCAACACTGGTGAAACAGAAACTGAGGGAGAGGCGAAGAATCACTTGCCTTCCTTAATCCCTAAGGACAGACAAGGATCAGGTGCAGCAGTTTCTCTTGTCACACCAGCATCTAAATGACACAAAAACCCTGCTAGTCATGACCCGTGACAGTAGACGACCACAAAAGGTTTATCATCTCATTACAATGCGTAAGAAGAAAAGATAAATTGGCAACTTGCCGAGTCATACCCTGTATAGCAATGGGATAGCATTGCCTTTCTATAAAATCAGTTAAATTGACAAAATTGCCTTATACTTTTGTTTATCAAGACTACACCATCACTCATTATAAAGCCATTCATAACATCCATACAAAATGAATGATGTACTGTATGTCTAAGGAATTATTCTAAAAACACCCTCATGCACAAACCACCCACACATTCAAAACTGACAGCCATACCAATTTTTCTCTTAAAATAACTTCAATATATACTGCATGCATGACACACACTGTATACTGTACTCTATTTACATACATATACATACTATACTGACTATGAGCGAGAAACATGGTCAGAATTGGAAAATTGCTATTTTACACTAGCAAGATAATTGGCAGGAGGATAACTGAATACAAGGGCAGTGTCCACAAACTGTTGTGAGAAAATGCTCCAAAATTCTAACTTGCACATTTGCAATGTAATACAGTGAGCTTGGCTGCAAGGAAGACATCCCCACATTATACTTTATAAAAAGAGAAAAATGGAAAATACCTACAGTAAGAGCATCAATTTATTTCATATGTTAATATACAGCCATACTTTTACACACAAGTTGAATGCCATAGTTTTCAACATTTAACATTATTATTGTGATATGGAAGTTTCAAGTGGTCTTAACTACAGTAAGGGCTTGTTATCTACAAAGAGAGAGGTGCCTTAAAGACTTCCTTGTCCATCTGAGAAGGGACCTTAAAAAAATTTACAAACTAAATCAATCATGAGTCTTCATAATTTTAACTAAGGTATCAGCAATCAGCAGAGGATGTCCCTCTACCTGATAGGCTACTTACCATCCTGAACCTATCCTTACAAAATTTGCAATTTGCTCTAGGGATGTTAAGTGAATTCTGGATAATCTTGATAGCCAAGGTGAAGAATCTCATGCTTTCTTCCATTTGTTTTTTAAAAGGTTTCTAGTGGGTTGTACCCCAAGATTAGTACAGTAAACCCCTGTATTCACATTCTCATGCATTCTCGGGTTTCTCTGTGGAACATATCTAGCCATTATTCGCGGAAAATTCGTCCATTTACGGTATTTTTCACTGAGAAATATTCACTAATTACTGTATTTTCATATAATTTTCATGAATAAATGCACTTTTTGTGATAAAACTATTAAAATACACAGGTATAAGCATTTTTAGAGGGGTTTCCTTGTGTTTAAACTATCAAAATGGGCAGTTCTAAGTGTTTTTAGAGGGGTTTTTAGTATTCGCGGATTTTAGCTATTCACCGGGGGGGGGGGTACGCATCCCCCCGAGAATACGGGGGGTTCACTGTAGTCTACAGATTTATGTCAATATATTATCAGCTAATAAGTTAAGCTTAGTAATTGAGTGCCTACAGTATTCCAAAGGGTGGCATATCTGCAGACTGCAGTAACTACTTGCCTATTTCTACTCTTCCTGTGCCCTCTAAATTTGTGGGAAAAACTTATTTTTAAGCCACTATACAAGTACAGGTAAGTGCAATCCAAAGGACTCTTATCTAATGGTCAATATGTATACAGGAAGCAGGTAGTTGCCCGAGATGCTCATTTAGATCTGACATGCCATTTGCAAGAAAACCTTGGCAGAGTTCTGAGTGCAGAGCAACTGAAATAAATTTTAGTGCTTCTTTCGACTTAGTAAATCACATGGCACTTATTTTAAAACTTCATTATCTTAGGGTGGGTGGATAAGTTTTAGGATTATTTCAAGACTTCCTTATAAGTAAGCAGCAGTATGTTGCTGTTGATGGGGTCTTTAGCAAACTATGACCTATTGTTGTTCTTCTGCTGTTATTTCTAGTGTATGCAAGTGATACGGTTGTTGGCTTGGAAAACAAGATAGTTCAGTGTGCCCATGATGCAACACTAATGAGAAATGAAGATGCCCTCAGTCTCAATCACGACAAGGAGCAGATTCATGAACGGTGTAGTCACCAGGGTATGAGGCTGAACTCTAGTAAAATGAAAACACTATTAATTAGTGGATCTCCCACTAATTTTCCATCCAACCTTCCCTTCATGTGGATGGGACTCTGCTGAACAAGTCTGATGCTTTGACTATACAGTACTTGTTGCAACTTTTGACAAACATCTTAATTTTGAGGAACATCCAATAAAAGTGACAGTAAAAGCCACACAGAAGTCAAGTATTACATGTAAACTGTTTTAGGTCATTTGTCCTTCCTCTTCTAGAATACTGTTCTCAGGTGTGGATGTCTGCTTCTGCCAGAGATTTATCTCTTTTAGACTAAGTGGTTCGTGGTGGTAAGTTTGTATCCTACATTAGAAGTTATAACTTCAGGCCATCGACAGATGGTCCCTTGTCTGTCAAGATTTCAAAAGTTGTATTTTAACAGATCTTTCACATTCACAAATAATCACAGATCCCCTTTTCGTTCTGAAAGTGACCAGATTTGCTCAACAGCAGCCCCAATATGCAGTAAATGTGCCATGCTGTCAAATTTCTCAGTTCCAGAGGTCTTTCATCTCTCACACCGTTGGATTGAGGAACAGTTTTCCTAAGGAAGTTATGCAATTAGAACCTCAATGATTTTAAGGCATTAGCATTTGGAAAAAAAAAAATGTTAAACATCTATATCACAAAAGGTCAAAGTTAAGGGCAACAACATTCTGGAGTGAAGTCTATTTATGATTTCTTTGTTGAAGAGCAAAAATAAACCAGTGTCTCACACATGACATGAAAACATAAAATGCAGTAGCACTAAACTACTGTTTGCTTGGGCTAGTCATATCCCATTTATAATATGACTGACAAATTTCTATAATACAGGCTACACATACATAAAGGGGAGGTAAAATTCTTGGGGAACAGCCATTACAGTATCTGTCATTTATGCAGCCTAAGACAACATCCAGAGAACTTTCTGATCCACGACATTAACAGGGTCAAGTGTTGAAGAACAGCCATTGTTCAAGCAGTGCTAATGGTACTATCCTGAGTAGAGAATCACACACAGAGGTAGATCTGTAAGTTGAGATTATTGCATTTCCCATGTTTTGTTTTTCAAAAGGCTACATTCTCATTCATGGCCACATAAGTTTGACAGCCCTAGAATGATTCTCTCTCTCTCTCTCTCTCTCTCTCTCTCTCTCTCTCTCTCTCTCTCTCTCTCTCTCTCTCTCTCTCTCTCTCTCTCTCTCTCTCTCTCTCTCATAGCTATACTGTACCCATCTATATCTCTACCTGCTTCTGCCTATTTGTCAGTCTGCTAGTTTTTCTTCTTTCCTCAGCAAACACCAAAACCACTAAGTGGTAATACTAGGAATACAGGCAGTTCCCGTGTTACGATAGCCTCAACTTAAGTCAATCTGATCTTACAACGCTTTTCAAAAATATTCATAAAAAATTTGTCTCCAAAGTTAAGGCGACGTTAGGCTGGGTACTAGTTTCTGAGCTCCCTCATTTAAATAATTAAGTGCTGACATCCTTCCAGTGTGCAAGCCAACCACTTGTTTAAATGCAAGGCTTTCATCACTTTTTTTTTTTATTAATTTTTTAAAGTTAAGATCCGACTTAACTCGCCACCTCAGGAACGGACCTCCGTCGTAACTCGGGGACTGTCTACAAACAAAATACTAGTGAAATGAAATGAGCAACCTGAAATGAGAAGCTTTTTCTAATATAACTTCACAATGTATCAGAACTGTAACATAAATGAAGTTGTAGTTTTATTTAATGAATATCTCTTACATAAGAGTTTTGGCTACATCATGCAATCATGAAGATTTAGACTTATACCATATGTGTTTACCATTTAAAAATCTAAGAAAAGCACACCAATTGTTTATACCTAAAGAATTTAGGTATAAACAATATGTTTAGTTTTATTATGAAACAATGAAATACCCCAAATTCAAGATTTCTTACAATTTTCCTTGATATACAGGGCAGGGGAATGATTTACTCACTCAGTAACAAGTAGCCAAATTTTCCTCCAGCAACAGGGACAAATACTGCGCTGGTTTGAAACGTGATTATGATACAAGATTCAAGGTTAAAAGATCAATAAATATGCAATTTAATCTAAAATTTGCAATCTGTTTGTACTAGAAAACAAATCTTTGTCTTTAACATGAAGACACTCTCCTTACAAGTCAATCTCCCACAACAAATATGCCAACTTCCCAGTCACATATGTAAGCAGGGGAAGGTTGCCTCTGGTAGAAATCTGTTAATCCCAGCACATGTAATGTCAAGGATGACAGAGCTCTGTGCCTCGAGTATGGCTTGTTTGTACTGTTACTTCTAGAAAATCAGAGAACTCTTTGTTTTCCCTTATGGGAGAAAAAGACCAGCTCAGAAGGTAACATATCATGAAATCCCAGATAAGTATGCTCTGCCAGTTCCTCTATTCTTGCTAAAAGGTTGGGTTGGGTTAGGTTAGGCTAGGTTAGGTTAAGTCACATCTCCCAACTACAATAAAAGATAAGAGAATGGAAGCTCTGATATATAATTAATTTGTGACAGATGTGCAAATTCCATGCTCTGCAGCAGCACAACTGTCACAGAGTTTTAATTATAGTACATTCAAGGAGGATGTCCAAATCTGCATAGGTCTCTATTTGAAAAGGCAATGGTATGCTTTCATTTTTAATATAAACATGGGATGGATATTGATAATCTTCAAATGTAAGCATGATCACTGGCATTCTAGAGACTTTAAGCACCTTACACTTCCTTGGGCACACATCAATATTTCTTCTTCAGTATGATCACACAAGTCCCTCTTGAGATCACTCCTCTTACATATCTAAAATTTATTTGAGGTTTGATATATAGCAACATATCTACCTTATGTGGCTTAGCAAATACGACTATTATCTGGCTTTGCAAGAAACAATTATTAATATTTTGCCACATTTACAAATGTCTCCAAATTCAATGGCACCTACTTTCTGTGTAAACACACTGAATTTAACTATATTAATTCACTTTTGCTGTACAAATAATCCACACTGGTGGCTTGGGTATTCTTTGTTATTACCTTTATTCTGGGGTTGAAAGTATTTTTTACAAGTCGGCTTGTATTACGAGCTTCGTTGTGACTAATGAAAAAGATACCCATGACTACGACCTATCACCCTCCTAAGAAGTTCTTTTATATTTGTTATCCCTGAGCTTACTAGAACATGAAAACCTGGCTAAGGAAGAAAAGGATCATACAAGTGGTGTAATAGCCTTAGAAATACATAAAGGAAAAGAAAATGCACAGCAATGTGGAAATTACATGTGAATACGACCACTAAACCATGCTATGAAAATCATGGAAAAGGTGCTGGAGGCAGGGCTAAGAAATACTCTTTAAATCAGTATATGCATGTTAGCTTGACTTCATGCCAGGGAGATCAACAACACAAGCAGTCTTTGACGAAGAGGTTACACCACATATTTATAGATCTTGAAAAGGCATCTGACAGATGCCTAGATCTAGAGGTACTAATCAAAGCATCAAAAAAAAAAAAAAAAAAAAAAAAAAAGTGCTAGCTTACAGCAGGTAAACAAGACTATCAAGCCATTCATCCACCTACCTGCCTTTAACCTCCTGGTTACCAAATTTCAACCACCATTTCCTACTCATGCAAAATGCATAGAAATACACTTACTTGAAAGGCAATGATTTGAATTTCCATAAAAAACAAATATCTCTCAGGGACCTAACACTAAAAACCAAGTGCAAGACTCAGGAAACCTTCTACCAAAGCCAAGCTACTTCATTGTTTGCTATTCCTGCCCTCCCATGTAGCAGCAAGGAGAGGATAACTGGAGTACTGCCTCGTCAGGGATTTAAGAACATATCCAAAGACTAAAGTGCACGGATTTAAGAACATATCCAAAGACTAAATCTTTCAGAAATCAATGCTTGCTGTTGTTTTTGGTGTCCAGTGCATCAAAGCTTGAAATTAATATCAAATTTTTGGTTGAGAAGGTGATTCAAGATGCATATACCAACAATCCAGAGGCCCTGCCATCAGAAATAGAAGTTTTTGTAATTTTTTTTTCTTAAATACTAACCTCCCTATTACGATAGCCGTAATTACCATGTAACATGGGAGGACGATAGTGTGAAAACTAAAAAATCTATAGGTATCGTTTAGTTTGACCTGTCTATTGACCCATTCCTTTTGGGTGATTCATGCATCTATATTGTTTACCATTCCGTTTTTTCTCCATCCACACGAGAGGGGAGGCTGGGGATACATAATACTGTACAGAAGTAAGTACAGTATTTAAAAAATTAATTATACCTTATGAAAAGTTCTATTTTTGAAAAGAATCTTACCTCTCTATTATGATAGCTGGTGTGCACATTGAAGAAAAGGTAGGAAAAAGGTGTGAGGACAAATAATTACAACCTTCACGGTAACAACAAAATTCCACCAGGAACAGGATGCTTCTTACCTAACGATTAGAATTCATCTGCTGGTATTGTTGCCGGGAGAGGACCAATTCATTAGGCTGCAAGGACATCTGAAAGATGCTGGGACTCCTTGCAAGGGATACCACTCTCACTTTGATGAGAGTGGGACTAAAGGCCTTGTGCCTGGGCCAGCAAGGCAAAGAGGGCAACTGAATGAAGCCTCTACCTATCTCAAAATAGAAACCTTCATACTTCCCAAAAAATATCTTAAGCAAATGGGAAAGGCTGGAGTATAATTACCCTAACCATTAAGGATAGAAGTTTCCCCTGTCGTAAGGAGGGACGAAAGTGGTCTGCATGATTTGAACTGAATCTCTACATCTTGCAAATAGTGTGAGGCAAACATATAGTTACATCGCCACTTGGCTGCATTAACAACACTCAAGGCTTGAAACTGAAGGTAGTTGCCACTGCTCTCACCTTACGAAGCTCATTTTCAGGAGTTATAAGAATGAGGGGTCTAGATTAGTGTGTGCTTCCTTGACCAGGTTCTCAAACAGAGAGACCATGATATTTTTTGCCACAGGTCAGTCAGGTTTAGAACACTGAGGTCCCTAGTCCTTTGCCCATAAGAGACTACTGTCACTGGGCATGGAAGGATTTCATACATATCACCATGGAAGATAGACTGAGAACACAAAAAAAAAACTAAGAAAAGCCTGAGACTTAATATTTATTCTTAGCCCTGGAGAGGAGACAGGCAAAAAGAAAGGACTGTTCTTTGGGAAGTAATGTCCACACTGCAGGAGAAGACCTGGAGTTCACCGACTGTAAAAAACAAGCTTTATCATCAAATCGTTTAAGAAGGCTGAGTTTCGAGGTTCAAACAGAGGCATGCTTAAACACTTCGGCATTAGTCTACATGAAGTCCCAGCACAGTGGTTTAATTGGAGATTAAGGAATATACAGTAGATTTAAGGAACTTAAGGCTGCCTTAATGTTCAGGTTAGCAGAGAGATCCAAACTAGAATGCCTTAATATGGATGCAAACGTGAAGCAATACCCCGTTATAGCATTAACAGACAAACCTTTGTGTAGCATATATGAGTAAATAACTTCATTAGGTTACTATAGAGGTATAGGTGCAGTAAATACTCCTGGAAAAGCATCAAGCTCTAAAGACTGACCACAGTCTCTCATACAGTGCATTAGTCAATTGCCTTCTGGAATTAATGAGTGATTTTCTACACCCTTTGGGAAAATTCTCCACTGAGGCACAGGAGGTTCTGGTGAAACCTCATGCATCAAGGGTGCATGAGAAGATCCCTCCTTAGTGGGACAGGTCTAGGCAGTATATCAGATGAGACAAAATTTTGGAACCATTCCCTGTGTGGCAACCACAGTGTCACCAAGGTCATGCATTGGAACCATTACTACTTCATCTGATTAAACAATACGCTGAACAGAGCAATCACTAAAAGAACAATCCTTGTTCCTACATTATATGTCATGACCATTGCAAACTGAAGGGTCAAGCCAGGTATACCCTCTTACCTTACAGACTCTAAACACTTTGTCTTTATCCTCTCTGGATGACATACAGTAAACCCCCCTTATTCGTGGTCTCATGATTCGCGGATTTCTCCGTGGAACGTAAATACACATTATTTGCGGAAAATTCACCCATTTGCGGTACTTTTCACTGAGAAATTACTATATTTTCATATTTTCATGAATAAATGCACTTTTTGTGATAAAACTATTAAAATACTCAGGTATAAGCATTTTTAGAGTATTTTTCTGTTTGAACTATCAAAATAGGCAGTTCTAAGTGGTTTTAGAGGGGTTTTTAAGTATTTGAGGATTTTAGCTATTTGCGGGGGGGGTTACGCATCCCCCATGAATATGGGGGGTTTACTGTACTGTATGACAAAAATGAAGATAAGCCAAACCCCAAAATCCAGAAAATGATGTCATCATTAACAATACAAAGTACTATATGTACACAATACTCAATATGTTCTTGTGGACCAACAACAGTGAAAAAATTGAATGGTAAACAATATACACTTGAATCATCCTAAAAGGACGGGTTAATTGACAGTTCATACTGGACGATCCTATTAATTTTTTTTAGTTTTCACACTCTATGGTCCTCCCACCTGACGCAGTAATTACAGTTATCACAATAGAGAGGTAAGCTTCATTTAAAAAATTAATATGAAGTGTCATACGATTTCGGTTATTTCAACATCTATCGGTCACCACTCTTCTTGGAAGATTGGTGACCATGAATTCTGACCGACTCTCCCACAGTGATATGACTTTCACACTAACTCCCATATCAGGGACCAGTAAAAGTTGGAGACTTACCTCCAACTGATCCTGATGGTCCATCCCTCATCGTTAGCAAATTCTTGTAAAGACTGTTACAGTTTTTTTTTCTGCTAGGAATATTACATCACAGTTTTGAAAATGATAAAAATGAAATCACCAATTAGATGGTCAAGTGAATAAAAATCAGGTTTTGCAATTTTTGTATATTAGGTTATAAATAGCATAATGATGATTTTGTTATGCAGTTACATTATGGAGTTTAACATTTCCAAGTTAAATTTAAACAAGTAAAAACTGCAGCAAAGTTTCTTTGGCACAGTCGAGTTTTCTGTACATCGTATATAAGCAAAATCCACCAGTCTTTGCAGCTAAGCCCCACCCACTGCTTGTGTCACAACCATCCCCTGAAGCTAATTGGTTGGCAATTTGTTTGAAAAGTTGGTTAACCTGTGATTCTTTTCATCTTCATTAATTTTGCAATGGTTGTTTTACTGAACTAAAACACATTCTGCTGATCATCAAAAGGAAACGTTATATTATCCCCTGAAATAAAATCATAACACACATCTCCTAAAAATGGTAAAGAAATAGGAAAATAAGAATGAAGTCAGGAATGTTCCACAATGCTGCAATGTTGTTTTTCGTAAATGAGGGAATGTCTTGTGCTTGAATTACAGGGTAATAATAATTACCACCTGATATTGTCCAGCGTGTTCGCCATTCTAAACTTAAACACAAAGACTTTTTCAGATCTATGCAGATTGGTATTTCATACTGATTTTAGGAAACTTTACTATAATAGCCTAGTCATCAAATCGATTTCATTGCAATCATTTACAATGAATATGCCCGGGGGGATGACAAGCAGTGACCGCACTCTACTAAACCAGAATATGCCTATGCTTAACTTAAAGTCACAGTACGATAGGCTATACAAGTCATATTGGACATAATTTGCTGAAAATTTCCTAAGGGCATTTTCTCCTTTCGAAATAACAGGATCATAAAAAATTATGTAGACCTATACTGTAATGTCCTATGTCTTTTTGTCGGTTTACGCAGCTTATGATGTTTGGATTACAGGCCTATCCCTATCTTATATTCAGCCGTTTTATTGTGGTTCTTCTTGTGGTTATTCTTGTTTTTAACCTGACCCTGTTAAACAGTTCTTGTAGTGTCTTCAAAAATTTTTCATATGATTACCTATTCCAGAATAAACACACCTATTCATAAAATACCAGTAAAAAGAATTATCTGCCTACTATTGTTAATTGAAATTTAGTAATTTGTTCTATTAAAAGTAATTGAGATCTTTATGAATACAGTCTACACTAGAATATTCTCCTAACAACAGAGAGAGAGAGAGAGAGAGAGAGAGAGAGAGAGAGAGAGAGAGAGAGAGAGAGAGAGAGAGAGAGAGAGAGAGAAAATTTACTGACTCTTATGTATCCTTTTGTCCAACAGGGTAATCTACAAGAACGCCCCTAAAAGCAAATGAACCATGGGCTACTTGCAGACTGGTCTGGATCGTTTCATATGTAACTTTTTCAACTATCATTTATTTTTTTCTTATTTTGTTAAGTATCTTATGATGCCTTCCTACCACAGCCTTCATTTTCATGGAAATGCTACAGCAGCCTTATATTTACTCATCACAATAATATAATTTGTTATCCCTTTTGTAAATATATTTTCAATATAATTCACTGCAAGCAGTTTGATAGTTGTATGTAAGGCTGAGACAGCCCTATGATTGGTCTGTGTGTGCCATCAGCTATATGTCCACAAATTTTATTTTTATTCTCTGTGGTATAAGTGGCTTTACATTTACTATGGCCATCAACGCAAGTACACATGTACAGTGTATGCACATGCTTATACATGTACATTTCACATCATGGGTCATATGCATTATAGGCTATATCATGGGGTCTTTGCAATAAGAAACAGACACTATATATACATTGATTAAAATTTGACTTGTAGGCTATGTCCTGTCATCTATATGTTTTATAGAGGGTTTTAAACATCTGACATGCAGGATTATGATGAATTAATAGCTATTTCAATTAGCATAATGGGTCTATGTGGAATCACTGGGACCAACATCAATTTAAAAGAAAAAAGCAAGATGCTTGTCCCCACAAAATAAAAATATGGATAGGTTCAGATATTATATAACTAAACTTGCATAATTCACAATTCCTGGAACTCAAATCTGTGGTGTCATCGTTCATGCACGGAGCTAAACATGACCAAACAGGGTCAAATCTATACTGGCAATCATTTCGACCGTTAACTGGTGTGACGTCATTCCACTTTCGAGAGCTAATCAATCACTGGCATGCAGTGGGCGGGGATTAGCTGCAAAGGGCCATAGTTTCCTCATAATCAAGTCCACCAACAATAGAGCTATCTCTCAGTGGTCTCGGTATAATGCTGTATGAACCACGGCCCGTGAAACTTTAACCACAGGCCAGTGGTGGCCTATCCTATATGACTGCCAGAAGCACAATTATGACTAATTTTAACCTTAAATAAAATGAAAACTACTGAGGCTAGAGGGGTGAAATTTACTATGTTTGATGACTGGAGGGTGGACGATCAACATAACAATTTGCAGCCCTCTAGCCTGAGTAGTTTATAGGACCTGAGAGTAAACAGAAAAAGTGTGGACAGAAAAAAGTGCGGACAGACAGACAAAGCTGGCGCAACATTTTTCTTTTCAGAAAACTAAAAGCTGCCAGTACTTAAAACCAGCAGCGAAATAAGGATTTTTTTTATAGTATTTGAATAACTGTGACTTTGCTTTTGGTCAGAAATACTTTATCTCATTATTCGTCCTACATTTCTAAATGTCTATTTGTAACATGGCAAATTCTCTGTTATAATGTTCTATTATATTCAAGGGGGGCTATCCTAGCATATACTACTACCATATAGGTTATTTCATGGTGCTCTAGGTCTCAACATGCAGGTAGGTAGAATCAAAAATCTTATGATAGATAAAGTTAGGGAAGGTTAGGTTTGGACACATCCTTTTACTTCATTCTATTATTCAAGGCACTCTGAGATTGGGTTGGGTGAGGGGGAGGGCACTTGTCAAGCAAGACCTAATGTCCTAGGTTATGTTGCATTTGGCTGTGCTCATATGATAATCATTTCTACATTTCATTTACTTTCCATTTTTCCCGTAAAAAAAAAAAAGTTTCACACTGAGGTCTCCCAAACAGAACTGGGGAGGGGGAGACAAGTTGGGGAAGTATGGTATTTCCATAAAAATATCAGATAATTTAAGAAACATGGGAAAACCATCAGAAAACCTGATGTCAAGTCTGAATTCAATTATGGGAATAAAACTACTGTATGTATATATTTTTGCACAGCCTATATTGCATATAAGCAATTTTAAATTGGTTTCCCATTTCCTCAGCTAAGCTAAAGGCCAATTCATTTTTAAATAGCAACAAACACTAACAAAAAAAAAAAAAAAAAAAAAAGTTGTCAATAAAACACAGAGTGGCTCATGACTATTTTGATAATCAACATCATTACATTTCCCTGAAACCTTACATACAGTAATCATAAATAAACCCAAAATTCCAAACTGACCTGAGATAGGATCATTAATTGTCCCTGAAATATCTAGTTGAGGTTTCCCTTTGGCGTCCAATGTTAGGCACTTTCCTTACAGCATCCTGTCTGCCACTTACAGGACTTTATCAATGGGCGAACAGAGTGTTCAAATGCTACTCGTACTGTGGGATATTAGTGCACAGCTATGCAGGACTAAGAATGCCGACTGACACTGGCATGAAATATTATCTATACCATACCCTATGGCAGTGGTGTCTAATTTACCATGTCGGAATACTCTGAAGGGAAAAATCAATGTTAAAAAAAGTTCTTACATAACGTAACCTGATAGGCTAACGAGATCCAGAATAGTTCCTGCGGTAATCTATAAGATACCCTACGGCAGTGATGTACACCTTATCCTACAGGAATACTCAGAAGGGAAAAATTAATGTTAAAAACTGTTCTTACATTATATAGCCTGATAAGGAGAGCCAGAATAGTTCGGGCAGTAGGTTAGACCACGGGTTATCTTACAGGTAGCCCAGGAGGCACATGAGCAAGGTAAAGTCACACTCGGCTAAGTCACTGTGTATTTGATACTGAGGTAAGCAGAGGAGGAGAAGAAGGAGGATGAACAGTGTAGACAGTCTAGTCAAGAGGAGGAGGAGGGGTAAGAATACGAGGGAGTAATGGAGGGGGGAGGGGAGAATACGAGGGTGTAATGGACAGGGAGGGGGGTTCCTGAAGAAGCCCTGTGAAGCTAAAAGATCGCCACCACCCCACAATAAAGCCATGTCATAACCCCCCCGTTCACCTCCGCTGTCCTCCTCCCCTACACCTTCTTCGTGTAACCCGAGCCTTGGTGTGTAACGTGAGTCTGAGTGTGTATGTGTGTCAGACACATGCCACACGCTTCACAACCGCATCTACAAGCACGAAACACTCACATGAAACGACTACTTTGCTTTCACAACGGCGTTGGCCTCAACGAGCAACCTTTCACTGCTCACACTGTTTTGCTAGACGACATCGGTCGTGACTGAAGGGACCAAAGAAGAGGTTTGTTTTCCTATAGGCAGGTTTGCCAATCTCATTTCTCCCTTTCAAGGTACACTACACAAGGCTGCCAACACAATGACGCAGTCAACCTTTTTTTTGTCTTTTTTACACCTTTCCCATTCAAGATTTTCCTTCAGCTAAATACTGAATGCGAGTGTTCAATAATTTTTCAATCTTAGACGCTATCAACTCATTAATGATGATAAAGATCCATTCTCAAGATGATGAAACATGATTTGCCTTTTACGGTCTCATGTAAGGTCAACAAAGTATGAAATAAAAGGGGCGTGTCCATTTCATAACGACCGAAATAGGTGATGAACGGTTCATTGTGTTATGTTTAGAATTGTGGTTAATGTACCTCATTTTTTATTTCGTCTGAAATAGTTAATAAATCTATCATTCTCCCTTTACAATAAATATTAAGAAAAACGAAAAATCTTTGAAAGGCACCAAAAAATCAAATAAATAATGCAAAAATGCGGCACACAAACACACGCTATTTGCAAAGCTTTTTCATCCTTACACAGTTACATTAAATTCAAGCTCAATAGAACGTGCACTGAATATCTTTTTCCCAAAATATTTGAAAGATTCAACCACATGCATCCTTTCTCCTTCTAGTTTTGTTCCATACCTTTGTACACTGGTTCGACTCTTCTCCAAGGTAAATGGATTTATCATAAATAATTCTCCCTAGCGTAAGTGAATTCGATATTAATGGGTTATTTGTGGCTTAGAATCTGAAAACATAAATTGACACATTTCTTTATAGGAGTAAAAATACAATAATTCCATTCTTGTAAATAAAGGAAAAAGATAATTCCTGTCCCAGTAGTTCTTTTAAAACCAAACTGCTCATTTTCGGAATCTACAGCCAAATACGGTATTTACAGTATTTCCTTATAATTACAGTCATTTCTAAAATAGTTGACAGATAAAATGTCGCCTATTGAAAAGATATGAACTTGGCAACAAGTAACATGGAACTAATGAAACGAATAAAGGCATTTTGTTTACACTGTAATCTTTCCCATTGTGCTGTAATTCGGGCAGCTATGATTATAACAGGTATTTCCCCTATTGCTCCTTCAATGGCATGAATGTTTAAAAAGCCACACATTTAAAATATGGAGTTGTAGTATGTTAGAAATGTTGAAGAAATATGCTAAAATTAAAATTAAATTATTTAGATGAACCCTATTCATACGGAACAAACCTGCAGGGGCCAATGACTTGAAATTCAAGTTTTCAAAGACTATAGTGTCCATAAATTGAAAGGCAATGCCTAATGTAGCTATTTGCCATACACTGTACACTGCAGAAGAGTACATGAAAAGTTTTAGGGGTAGGTCAGTATCTACAGACCCTCGTCTTCAATAAGACTTCAACAAGGGGACGTACTTTAACGCTGAAAATTTCCCAGCCCGAGGTTGCCAAGAGCGTTGCCTGCGTTCAGCGTACAATAATCGGACGTGACATAACTGCAGAATTTCACGGTCGACTTGCATAAAAGGAAGTCTTACGAAGGTACTCAGTGCCTTTACGCTGCTCTTCGCCACTCTGGGTTTCCTTACGGTCTGCGATGATTGAATAAATGAGATTATTGTTATCTTTGATTGAGTGTTAACAAAGAAATCAGTGGAGGAAAAGACCGGGAAATTATGTGATTCAGTATATTTGCTGCAATATCGAGATTGGTGATACATACCACTTTAGTGCTGCTCTTATTGTTAAAGTATGCATGAATGTACACATATATATATATATATATATATATATATATATATATATATATATATATATATATATATATATATATATATATATATATGTGTGTGTGTGTGTGTGTGTGTGTGTGTGTGTGTGTGTGTGTGTGTGTGTGTGTGTGTGTGTGTGTGTACATTCATGAACAAAGTTACAGCCACGAGAAAGGGTGAAACAATGAGATGCATCTCACTGTTTCACTCTTTCCTTCGTGGCTGTAACTTTGTTCGTATAATTATCACGTTTTTACCTTTCCACGATTTAAAATCAAACATATATACGCTATACACACACATATGTGTGTATGTATGTATGTGTGCGTACATGTGTACGTGTAAAACTACCTCCATGTTCACTTATTTCGAACCCTAAGCACGTATTTGTACGTAAGAAAATTTCAGTGCAATTAGTGAAAATGAAGGCAAAAATACGCGAGTGAATGTATTTACATGTAGAGAATTTTTAATCGGAATGTGAAGAACCACCGGGAGGCAGTAAATCAATGTCTGTCACCCTTTCAGGTAGAGAGACGCATTTCGTTCTACTAAAACAAACCACCTCAGAAAAACTTAAGTAAATATAATATATATATATATATATATATATATATATATATATATATATATATATATATATATATATATATAATATAGTCTAAATCGTTCATAGAAAGTTACAGGAAAAGAACTGACGTTATAAACCCAGGCAAAGAGGCAACAGAAATAATAATGAAAATGCTCAGGAAGCAGGATCCTTCTTTCTAAACGGACTCTCACTTGTTTAGAGAAGGTTCTTGAATTATAAGTGGCAGGAAAAATATACAGAGACACGGAGTATACCAGCAGCCTCGGATTTGTTGGGGCGGGGGCGAGGGCGGGAAGGGGATGGGGTTGGAGGTGGGGGAACAGATGTGTGAAGTGTTTAGGAAGGAAACAGAATTGCCAAAATAGGACATGCTGGGTAATCCTAAAAGTGTAAAGAGGACCGCAGAAGCGAGACCTATATGAAAAGGGGTTTTACTAAAATCTTGGAGGATAGTACTTGGCAGGACGGGTGAGTTCAGTTAAAACATATATAATGATGTCTTTAGGAGTCGGGATTATTATTATTATTATTATTATTATTATTATTATTATTATTATTATTATTATTTTGTTTTCTCAAGGCTGAATTGTGTATGCCATTTTCTTGCGGCTACAGTTTATGAAACATAAATAAGTATTTCAGAGAAATGAAGATATAACAATGGGGAAATATGATCAAGGAATAGAAGACATAAATAGAAGGTAGTCAGAGAAGTATTGAAGAGAACTGGTAGCAGTCAGGCATTTAGTGATAAGGTAAAACCAAATCTCTTATAAGCGATTTAATAGTAAAAAAAAAAATATGATGGATGTATTACTCCTGAAATAGACTGACAACAAAAGTTGGTAATATTTGCATATCACAATTTGGGACGTTACTTCTGTAACTGTTGTCGACCATATAATGATATGGTGGCGATTATGATGATGAAGAAGACGACGAATGTAATGATAATAATGACGTTGATGATATCAACTACTGACTGTGCAGTAGTTTTCATTTTACCTCGTCTATGAATATTTATTCTTTTCCAGTTTATAAGCCTGGAACATCTTTGTACTGTGCTAATAGAATATCATATCAAACTGATGGCTTAGCTCCAGTGGAGAATGCTATTAATATGGTAAAACTTGCATGATATTTTGAAGATCTAGATAATAGATCAATTTAGCATCTTTAGCACGAAGTTATTATCGAAATAATAAGTATTCAACGAGTTAATATATACATTGTAATTACACTTTTAGCAAAGTAAATTGGAACACATTTTAGCAAAACGTAAAAAGAAGTATAGCATACACTGGTAGACTTGAATATTATCTCTGCAAAAATGCTAAAAGGATGTTTAAAGAGGCTTAATGAAGAATGTGCACACAGGAACTCACAAGACTTTTGCACAGGAATAAACATAAGTTTAAGAGCCATTGGTACAGAAATATTTCTTTAGACTTTAAATACAACTAAATCACACGAACAGGATACCTGATAAAGGTCGTTGGGTTAATTCTTATTTACCCAGAAACACGATCAGTTATATCCTATCCTTATCAGAATCCAAGGTTACCCAGTGAGGGTACGGACGAACTAAAACCTGCCTGGGCACGTGTTTTAGTTTACAAAATACTATCAAATGTATGCCTTCACCCAGGACACAAAGTGAGACTAAAGCATTCGAGCTGAGAAGAAACGGACCCAACTGACGGTGAAGTGACGCTTCACCTAATAACTGGGGTCGCTGGGGACTGTCAGCGTCAGGCTTGTCAGCAGCCTTTCGAAGCGTACGTCAAGAGTCAGCAGGAAGGTTCAAGCGCAACATACGAAGGAATACCAGTTTCTAACAAAGAAATCATGTTGTACCTCAGTTGTTTTCACAGTTATTTGTACGCTATACACCGAAAGATATGACATATCACCACAGATAATTAGTAATATTAGGATTCTTGAGGCTTGCTTTTGCACTTTTCGTATTTTGTAACTCCTTAAGGCCTCAAGCTGAAATTTATTTGTATGTTACTGATTTTATCATTGTTATCACTTTTCTTATTATTATTTCAAAATATCATAATTGTCATTACTGTTATTATGAATGATGTTATTACCATTGTTTCAGCAACTGTTTGGGTATAGTCGATTATTATTTTCATCTTTTTTTATTTCATGTATCTAAGTTATGTATTGGATTGTTTCTATTTTGTATAGCCTATTCCCTGTATACGACCCTGTGCTGAAATAAAAAAAAAATTATTATTATTATTGCATCCTTTTGACTGTCGTTACGTAACGCGAGTTACTATCACGGCAACTTTTGTTTCTTGAGGGTACTGTAACGGAAACCTTCTTGCTTCCACTCTTTCTTCCGCTTTTTCTTTCTCTCTAAAATGTTCCATAGGCGTCTCCCAAGCCCTCACTTTGCTTGCTTCGCTATTTTACCAGACAAACAAGTTTTTATTTCCAGTCGCTTGCTTACTCTTTATATCTGCTGAAGTTCATTCTCACTTTATCTGTTTCGTTGAACTCTCTTTTCTCCGAGATTGTGTATGTTGCGTAATTGCAAAATTACGATATGTTTTGAAATTTCGTAAATGATTAAATATCACTTGATATTAAAGTCATACGAACCAAGATATTCAGAGAATTCTACGTCATTTCTTTTTTATTGGGACTCTCGTCTCTGTCCCATCACGTGGTGAAATTATAATAGCGCATGCACCAGTGCAATTACCCCAGTATTTGCTCTGATGTCATCTCTGCAAACTGCGATATACATGCATACAATCATACTCACACGCGCACACAGACACACACATACACGCACACATATATATATGTGTGTATATATACATATATATATACATTTTATATACATAACTAATATACATATATATGTGTATATATATATATATATATATATATATATATATATATATATATATATATATATATATATATATATAGCTGTTATCTAAATCATTCGAACCCTGACCAGAAAATCTTAGCATTTCTTTTCGCTGGCATAAACTGTCAGCTTGCGGATACTCACTAGGGAACTGACTTCCATGCACAATACTACGCTCATTTCTCTCTCTCTCTCTATATATATGTATATATATATATATATATATATATATATATATATATATATATATATATATAGAGAGAGAGAGAGAGAGAGAGAGAGAGAGAGAGAGAGAGAGAGAGAGAGAGGGTATGAGTATAACAGTTGGCTTGGCAGTAGGTTCCCTAGCGAGCACCTGCAAGCTGACAGTTTATGCCAACAAAGAGAATTAATAGTATTTTTTACCTGGAAATCCTGACCAGGTTTCGAACTATTTACATGATAACAGTTAAATCTCTGACGCGCCTCTGTAAAGAGTAATAAACAAAACTGCATGTGGCAGAACACATTTTTGCAACGAATTCCTGTCACATCTTTATTATCAATGCTGATGTAATTTTTCTTAATTGATGTGTCAGATGAGCCTCCATATAGCAATCCATGAGGAGAAAAGAGCAGAGACATTATTTGCAGTAGAAAGGTAAGGTTGAGAAAACACTGAATTGGAATAAAAACAAGTAAAAAATGCGCCGAAGTTTCTACGGCACAATCGAGTTTTCTGTACAGCATATAATTATGTATGAAACTCTCAGCCACGGCCCATGATACTCTCAGCCGCGGCCCATGAAACTTTCAGCTACGACCCGGTGGTGGCCTGCGTTGTTGGCACCTACAGAGATGCCAGACGTACGATCACGGCTAACTTTCACCTTAAATAAAATAAAAGCTAACGAAGCTAGAGAGCTGGAATTTGGTATGCTTGATGATTGGAGGGTGGATGACCAACTTAGCAATTTGCAGCCCTCTAGCCTCGGTAGTTTTTAAGATCTGGGGAGGGACAGAGAAAGTGCGGACAGACAGACAATTAGCCATCTCAATAGTTTTCTTTTACAGAAAACTAAAAAAAAACAAGTAAAACATGCGTAGAAGTTTCTTCAGCACAATCGAGTTTTCTGTACGGCTTATAATGCTGTATGAAACTTTCAACCGTGACCCATGAAACTCAGCAACGGTTCGTTGGTGGCCTGTGTTGTTGGTACGTATAGCGTGCTAGAAGTACGATTATGGCTAACGGTCCGGTGGTGGCCTGCTGTGTTGTCAGTGCCTATTAGTGGTGCCAGAAGTATGACTATGGCTAACTTTAACCTTAAATCAAATAAAAAAGATACTGAGGCTAGAGGACTGCAATTTGGTATGTTTGATGATCAACACACCAATTTGCAGCCCTCTAGCCTCAGTAGTTTTTAAGATCTGAGGGTGGACAGAAAAAGTGTGGACAGACAGACAAAGCTGGCACATTAGTTTTCTTTTACAGAAAACTAAAAGAGGGGGTAGTAGACAGTATGAGGCTGCCTGAGGATGAATCTGGCACTCTTGTATAATCTGAGAAAGAAATCCTGTGATGTAATTCCGGAAACTACACGTCACAATGACTCGCAGTGGTCTGACCTCGATCACGAGTTCTAAAGGAATCAATTCATAAAAAAAAAAACGGCCTGTTGTCTTTGGCACCATAAGATGGTCATTGTAATAATCTACACGATTTCATCCTTGATCCTCAATGAGATGACTGCGAATTTCGAACGCAAGGACGGTGCTTAGTGACAGCCCGTGTCATCGAGGCTTGCAGATGGAAGTTGACATTCGCTTGTCCGCCAGTCTTCGAATTCCATCTTGTCTTCACCTTTGTTCCTTTCTGTGCTGAAGGAGATCATTACAAGGTACTGGCTTTGTAAGGATGAAATCTTCCTTTTCAATATGTGTAATAGTTTAGCTTTGCTTCCCTTAAAATGCAAGTTAAAATTATTTTTGCTCTAGTCATTTTGTTATACTTTGTAATAGCAGCTTGTCATTTTACGTAATTATCGTTTGAAAATTCCTCTCGTTTCTGATATTAATGGGTGTTCGTTAAGTAATGCTCAGTCTTTGGTTTAATCCATAGACAAATTGCCATCTCATCCATTAGTCTTTGCACCGAGAACCTTTTTGTGCCTTTCCTTTTCATAAAATGGCTTACATAATTTCTGAACTTGAAATCTCATTTTCAGTCATCAATGCCTGATATAATTTTTGTGTGGCTGTCAACGCAAATTCGCTCTTAATCAACATTACCTTACGTTTTCATTTCACTCAACCATTCAGATTTTATTCAATCTTAAGTTTCCACATTTCTGTCCACTGAGTCTGTAGATTATTTATCATACTAAAGACATAGACACCTTTGGCTTTAATAGAAGTTGGCCAATGTATTCTTTAGTCGTCATCACGATTTTTGGAATAAGTATGTTGACTTATGGCTTGGAGGCTTCACTAAATTTAGCCCTCTTATAAGATAAGTGGACTTCTTAACTTTTTTAATTGTGTTATTGCTTTAGCATAGTATCTAAACCTGCCAGTTCTTCGTTTTAACATGCTTTTTCCCATTTTTATATGGGGTAAGCGCGATGCCTTCTTTTTGAAGGACTTTGATTTGGCGTTGGGGTAGGCCGTAGCCTCGATCGGCTGCCCTGCCTGACATCGCTTAGACCCAAATAGTATTTTTTTTAGAATTCTTTTAATATCTAACTATTTCTCATATTTACAAATGTTTTGCTGGCAATCTCTTCTACTACATTATCATTTTTAGGGACTTCGCAAGATGTCAAATAATGTGGTGTTACTCATATACATATATATCAATTTTCAAAGGCTTTTGTCAGTTTACGACACAAGGTACTGCGAGCAAAGCGTCCCGGACAAACTTCCTCTTTGATACTTTTTTTTTTTATGCTGCTAACATACTTTCTCGATCAGATTTATATGATACTGATTCTGAGTAGTATCCCTACTCAGGTAATTGAAATGCAATATAGTAAAACGTTTTCATGGCAAATTTTACTAACTTCTGTGTTGAAGGTCCTCCAGATTTTCTTCATCTAACGAGATATCTAAATGAAATTAGTCTTCATCTCCATCATTATACGAGATATTAATTACGTATCAGTATCTCAGAAAGACAAAATTAGTCATAGAAAGCCTGCTTCTGAGAATTTCTCCGTTATATTCTCCTTTTGCACTAATACATTGCAATGTATAGTAGCCTTTCTGAGGCTGTCGCCACTGAAAGTCTTATACGCACCTGAGCTGTGACCTCAGTGCTTGTCTGCTTGAATTGCTTATTCCCTGTTGAAAAGTTGCCTCAGACAATATTTTCCTGTAGTACTCTTTAATATCACCTTCACACAGATGCATTAGTTTCTTTAGTTTGTAAATTTACTCAGAACACCTTCCACCTTTCGTCTTTCTAAGACCAGTAAACAAACGTCTCTCATCGGTCCTGGTCGTTTCGGCCTAAAGTCACTTAGGCCGTAACATCGAAAACAATGTAAGAAGTTATGTTTATGGTATTTACCGTTATGTTTATGGTATTTACCCTTATTATTTTATGTTTTACGTACATCCCCAAGGGGCTGGTACTAAACACGGCGCCCATTTTGCACGTAAACGTGCTTATGGCCTAAATGACTTAACGGCCGAAACGACCCGAATGCTCTCTCATGAAGCGATATGTGTTGACCAAACCAGATATATATTCTAACAAAAACATCTAATTCTAACCTAGCTCAGTCAATGCCTAACCTGACCTGGGAGGCATCGTCACCCCGGGGTCCGCCCTTGACATACATACCCTCTCCTACAAAGTCATGTACCACCACCTACTAATTGCATATGGCGTGGCCAGGTGCTCTTTGTGTGCATTCCGGCCGTTCGCCCCGACCAAGATTGAGGTTTGTACACCCGCCATTCCTTAAAAAAAAAAAGTAATTAAAGTATGCAGTAGTGTTTATATTATTGCCATTTGCTTTTTTAAGGATCCCTATAGTTGGACGTCTTATAAGTCGACTGAAAAGTGAGATAGACTGATAAATGCAGAGAGAGAGAGAGAGAGAGAGAGAGAGAGAGAGAGAGAGAGAGAGAGAGAGAGAGAGAGTCTCTTTAATAAATTAATATCTTCATAGATATTTTATTATCTAAATTTTACTAGCATTAGCAAACTTTGCAGGTGTCTTTATGTGTGTGTGTGTGAGAGAGAGAGAGAGAGAGAGAGAGAGAGAGAGAGAGAGAGAGAGAGAGAGAGAGAGAGAGAGATAACTTCACTGTAAAGTTAATTTCCTTCAGTGCATTACTATTATAATGATTAGTACTGTTGTTGCCTTCGCTTTTAATCAACATTAGGCCAAAACAAATATGTTTACTAGTACCCCTTCACACACCTACTAACGGCTCTAACCCTAATCCAGTCGTCTTAATTAGCACCTAAAAATAAACCACTCCCCCTAGAAACCTCTAATCTACGGCACACGTAGAGGGAGGTTGAAACCAGGTCCCGCAAAAAGAAGAAGTAGTTTCGTATTTCAAAACAAACCAGAGGACTTATGTCACGAGTGTCATAAGGGAGATAAGATTATATTTTTCTCTGACTTTTTATGTAATTTTTCTAGATGTTTCAGCGACAGAATTCTCGTCAAGTTTCACCTTTCTTGAAACATGATATGTATGTTCCGGAGTTGCTTCATATTTATTTATAGCGCTTCTGTAGTTCAAAAGAACGGAATTTATGATTATTTTGAAGAAAGTAATGCCAGCCTACGATTGTAAATCTTTGATGAACAATTTCAGTGCTTAAGTACCAAAATAGAATACCTTTATAATTCCTTGTGCTAAAAGTTATTTCACAAAATGATCCTGCTCAGTACCAAACTTTTATCTATCAAGCGCTGGAATCACCGTTAACACTCAGAATTCGTAGTTTCGCTCTTAGCCTGTGAGGTAATTAATTATCCGGCCATATCAGAACATAATAATGTCAGAATATAATAATATTTTCTTTTAAAGAAAGCAGTAGCACGACCGAAGAATGGGATGTTTTTAAAATTTTTGGAGTTATGAATAAATGGAACATGTAGCTAGCCTACGTATCCACCGTGCAGGCTCGATTATGGACTAAAACGGTTCCGTTACTTTTTGCAGTTTTCTGTTCCGTATTAAGGATTTGAATGTATTGTACAACGAGGTCCGTGAATTTGAAGTGAGTAGTATTATATTTCATCACGAATAATTTAGTTTTGGAAACCATTCAAGATGAAGGTAATCAATTTATTCTTCGCCTATCCAACGTGTGGATTTTGTCGCAATATTTACGTTAATTTGTACACTACAGGCCTACGCATACATAAGGAAAATTTACATAAGCTCACATATGATATGCAGACAATTATCTAATATCTAACAATTTGGTTTAGTGGTTAATAAATGTCACATAACACCAGGATTTAATTCTATCCGCAGGTGAAACGTGATCTTTTATTATAGGACAGGCCACACAGTCTACCACTATACCCTTGCGTATGAGACTTCCCATCTATAAACAAAGTGCATTTGTTCATTTTCTATCTGCGTTGAGGAAGTGGAAAAAAGGAATAGTTTTATCCTCGTTTTTATACTTATTTGCCCGGAGTAGTATATATATATATATATATATATATATATATATATATATATATATATATATGGATATATATATATATATATATATATATATATATATATATATATATATATATATATATATATATATATATTTATATATATATGCGTGTGTTCATAAAGTACTCACTAGTCTAAACGGGAATGTTTCTTGCGGATCAAACAATGGAAGTGTTGAATAAGATTTGAAAATCAAATGAAAATGCATGGGAAAGTAATATCAAATATGGACGTGGCTCATGGTATGATAATGAAACTATATCAAAGAAATATTGGAGCTACATTGGCTTACCTACGCGTCACCTACTCCGAGGTGCAAGTACTAAACATGGCGGAAGCTCCTTGAGACGCCGTGTTTTGTACTAGCCCCTCGGGGATCAAAGTATTATATACACCTATTTCTATATTGTGTGGTCGACAAATTATATTAATAAACAATATCTTCGTGCGTCCTGCATTTACCATACGGTGTTTAGTATTAGCACCTCGGAGTAGGTGACGCGTAGATAACGAGACAAAGCAGCACCGAAATTTTATTGATTTAAGGATAAAAGTTCTAAGAAAATATCATGGGCCATACGGTAAGATAGACAGAGAAACGATACCACAGGGGATATTAATGATAATGATGAAGGGAGACAGGTGACATGAGCATGCTCTTAGCACAATCCCTGGGAGAAAAATACGCAATATACCAGCTAGGCTCCTGTGTACACTAGAAGAGCTGAATTGCTGGAATTTCAAGAGTTCAAACTTGGTGCGAATGCTCTTTTTTCGTGAGCAGGCTCACACGAGTCTCACTTTATAATTAATTTGTTATCTGTTTGTTTGTTTTCAAGTGATCCTGCTTGCTTTTCTTTGTGATTTTTCTTTCATAGTTTATTCTTCTCACTTTCTGGACTGGGCTGCTTTCCCCTTTGAGGCACCTGAACTAGCAACATTCTGCTGTTCCACTGAGTGTTGTGGCTTGGATTGTAATAAAAATAATTCATGCATTTAAATGACTGTTGTGGTGTTCTTTCTTCCAGGATCTACTCGTATTAGGGAGTAAAAGCTTTTTGTGGAAGACAGCACGCATACAGACACCTGCACAGAAACCTAGAAAGTGATAGGCAGATGGAATTGGAGAGTTAGTGGAAGGGAGGAACCTCTGCATCCAGGAACAGATGGATAAATTGGTAGATGGGAAGTCTAGTGGAAGGTGTATGGAAAGCCCGGGGTTGTGAAAGCGTTCTGCACAGAGGGTTCATTCACGAGTAAACATTTTGAGTGTGAATGTGGCCATGCTCGATGTGTTTTCTTTTCTTGATGTCACAGTCTGTTAGGGAAGAGAGCTTTTTGGTGAAAAAATTAACATACACAGTATATATATATATGATGATTATTATCACTTTTGTATGATTCATTTATCACACATTACCACAGGTGAAAAATAAGGGAAGTCTGATTTCAAGCTTGACAAGGACTGACAGAGTGTGAGAGTCACAAATGAGCGTTCTGCGTAGGTGTATGGAAAGCCATTTGGGACTCTCAGTTGCTGATAAACAGTTCTGCCACAGAGGGTTCATTTTGGAAACTCATTAACATTACTACCCTCGTACTGTGTTTAAAATATTTTGAGATATTAAAGGATCAAGTTTATACATATGAATATCAGTCAAGGGATGTATAAACTTGATCCTGCAAAAGAAATCGATGTGTTTGAAAATTTTCTTGATGTCACAGTACGAGGGTAGTAGTCTGTTAGGTGAAGATGAGCTCAGCAATGTCCCCTGAGAGTCTATTGTGAAAAAATGAATTTTTAACACCGGCCTGAGTGGAGATATGGAGCCTCTAACGGTTGTGTATGTTCGTCAGTACTGTTCTTGTAGTATATATATTTGTGACTTCTCACACTCTGTATCAGTCCTTCGTCAATATAAATAAAGTAAACCGGTCAGACCTATATATTTTTCACCTGTATATATATATATATATATATATATATATATATATATATATATATATATATATAACGTTTCACAAAAGTCCTGGTGATACTACCCGAAATGACAGCGTTCTTCCGTTCTCCCTTTGTTTTATTTATATGAACCTTTCCTTCGTTGCCCTTACCTGTTTTACAGTTTTGAACGAAATAATATGTAACATGAAGATAAACTGCGTAAACTAATTGACTCGAAATCGCTTTAAGTAGCGATAGGAAACTTCCAAAGAACGCAAGTGAATAAACGATGACAATCCGCAAACGTGAGATAGAAACAAAATGCTCTTGATGTAAATTACGACAGCGTACGTCCCGTAGCACCTCGTGATTCCATTCCGTGCTTTGCCAGCGAAGAGCGGGTTTACTTGGATTAGCTAATAACGACTCCCCGGTTTCAAAGGCGATGACGTGACAAACCAGAGGTATCCACCGGCACCTCCCACTCGCTCTCAAAAGAACGCTGCGCAGATAACGATTACGGGTTTATTTAATGGATGGGCAAATAGATGTAATTATAAAGGCAAATGTGTTTTGTTAGTCATGCTTTCTGTTTTTGTCAGTGACATTTCAGCTGAAGTTGTTAGCTAGCTTCGCAGTGCGCTCTAATCCAGGATGCTGATGAAGTCGACTCGCTGTTGGAGGGCAAAGTGTACAAAAGATTTACATGAAAGCTATTTTTTTTTATTGTATTACTGATAACAACATTGTTCCATGAATAATTTAAATAAAACATGAAAATAAGGATTCAGATGAACTGAATGACATTATAATGAAAACATAACTTAGAAACATAAGAAAATATAATCATACGACTCCTTTTATAATAATTAAAGAAACAGGTGCCACAATAGGAAACAGACACATCCTGAAATATATTACCAGTGATAAATACATCATACTAGGTATGCGTCTAGATACAGGGGTTCCCAAACTGGGGTACATGTACCCCCAGGGGTACATTTGCACGTTTCAGCGGGTACATTTGGTCTGAAGAAAATAATTACTACTGTACAATACATGGTGCTGTAATCTGCACTCAGATTGCACTTTTCTCAATTTCCTCCTGAATACTAGAGTGCACCATGTTTTTTTTTTCCTGTTTCTGCCTTATCTGCAGGACTGAATGTGTGTTGAATTGATAGTGATCCATTTATGTTGAGTTACTGCGATGCATCAAAATAAGAATACCTGAGTTTTGTTTATTAATGCTTTGGTTAATAATAAAAAGGTATGTATTGTATGTGCTGGATCAAATTATAAATTACCTTAGTAATTGCTTTATTTCTGTTATCACCATTTAAGATACCTATGTAATCTACACATGCAGACTCCATAAATTTAAAATATCAAAATATTAAAATGTTCTTTCTTAATATTAACCTTAATTTTTAGTGTTAGGGGTACATGGGAACCTATAAAAAAGCCCAAGGGGTACGGATGAACAAAAAGTTTGGGAACCTCTGGTCTAGAATAACTAAGTTAAAAACGAGACAATCCTTGAAGTCAACTTTAGTTCTACTCCCAAAGACACTTGGTAAATTAACCTGGAACAAAAACTTGACACTACGCGTGTTTGTAAGTACTGAAGTAGCACGCTTTGATGAATGCACTGCCAGTAATTACACAAGAGCGTACCAAAGCATAACCGTATTATGTTTATAAAATCTATATGCTTATGCAACCTTGACTTCCTGAAGACCATCAAAAGGCACATTAGTCTTCTTGCCACGTGGGGCAAATTGCTGGCTGCCATAATAAGGCATTTTTCTTCTTCAGGAAACAGTCGTATATGGATTTAATAGAGTAGCATATTTAATACTATCTATTTCTCAATATATATACAGTATATATATATATATATATATATATATATATATATATATATATATATATATATATATATATATATATATATATATTATATTGTACGTGTTCAGTTCAAACCCACTCATGTAGTACTGTACACTGGTTAGCTTTGTGTGTATCTGATTAAATTACTGTGTAGCCTACTCGCCATAACTATACCAAAATATACACCTTTTAAAGCTGGCAATAACTGTTTTACACAAAAAACCTTTACGGAAAACATGATGCACATAATATATTATACAATATTAGTCCCCCAACACGCGAGCACACCTTCTGCCTTCTTGTTAAGAAGATCTGAACACCAGAGTTTACACAAAGCAACCATTCGTGTTCTTCATAACGAAGCCAAAGCTCGGCGCCTTTGTTCGCTCTGGAAGAAAACACAGAAGCCTGTCTAATACGTTCCGAACCGACTACAATATAATTCAGATAAACACAAGAGAAGCATGATTAACCAGTACTAGTGCAGTAATATTGTGTAATATATTCTAGGCACGAATTTTCATTTAACGACGTAAAAAGCTTGATTAATAGATTACATCACATAATTAGAGGTAGAACTAAAATAGATCTGATAAAAACAGAAGTAATGGGGACAAAGCGTGCACAAGCGGATGAAATAGCACTCTGTGAAGAAGGGATTGATGATGTTAAATCTTTCAAATGTTTAGGAACAATGATGTCTATGTGAGACTGTTGAGTTGCAATTTAGAAAAGACTAAAATAAGCAAATCAAACAATTGGCAGGCTAAATAAGATTTCAAATAAACTTAAATATCATACGTAGGCAAGATTATGCGCTGGTCTAGTACAATCTTTATTGTTATGCAAACATTAATTGTAGTTTGATAATGAAGCAATGCCTTAAAGGTTTAAGAAGAATATTAAGTCAGATGGTAGGTTGGTTACAAATGTTACCACATGGGAAATTACCGAAGGACGCGCATTTCGCACAAGCCTGGGAAGAAAAGTACATAGTAGTGTTAGCTAGGTTTCTGTGAGCACCAGAGGAGCTGGAAGGTCCAGACCAACTGAGATTGAAAGTATGAGTGGGGGGCGGCGGAGGGAGGAGGGCAGGAGATCAGTGGAGATTTGTAGAAGAGAAACACAAGAAATGTGATTGGCATAATTTCACACGACGTTGGAGATGATGATGGTGATGATGACTCTAGACCTTAATCAGGACGATGTACTTTGTTCTGAAACAGTAATTATTGCCATCGTCAAGAGACTTGGAGCAGTTTTGTATGTACTGCGCAATAATGCCTAGGCTACGTACCAACGGTAAATCGGGCGGTAAATGTAATTTATGACAGAAAGAGGATATGAAAGGAGGTACATAAAATGAATGAAAGGGGATTGCAGTTAGGGGCCGAAAGGATGCTGCAAAGAACCTGAATAATGCCTACAGTGCACCGTGTGTGGTGCACTGAAGTTACTAATTTTCGAGGGAAAGAATTATCCGAATATTTTCACGAACAGGTTGGTAAAGCAAAAGGGAAGCATAAATCGCATCAATTGATAGTAATAATGGGGTGATACGAAAGCAAAAGTGGATGAAGGAAGAACGTTGTAGTACCATATGACTTAAAGGGGAAGACATGAGAGGACACAACTTGACTTAGTGGCATATGGAAAATATGGAAAATGAGTAAATGAGTGCAACGCACAAGATAACGAACTCAATGACTTCAATTTTACTACGTAGGCCTACTTATACTGGTGACTGTGTAAACGTTGATAGTGGGATGACAGAAAATGTGTGGCAGCGTCTTTCATTGTGATAATCCTTACCACAAACAAAACGACCCTCGAAAAGTAAAGGCTAAACCCCATTTCCTTATGTTTTATTTTACGAAGGTAATAATGTCACATACAAACATATTAACTATATTTACACATAAATATATGACATTTGTGAATATTCCATGAGAATGACATCAACATCCACGTGCACTACGAGGAAAGAAAATTAATGACTTGAGCGTCTTAGCAGGAAAAAGCACTCCTAAATACCAAGCCCTTGGTTGAGCCAGCATTCAGTAAGACAACGGAGAGCTACTAATGCTGTAGAGTTATTTTAAAGAGCGATCCATGTCTCGACAATTCATTACAAAAGACAATGACTTTCAGAGATCACACGAACGTTCTGAAGGCTCTGCGGTCATCAAGAACGGCGTTTGGCGCTTTCATTATCCTCGGTACGGTAAGTACCGAACAGGCCTTAGGAGGGGTCACACGTCATATCTTGATAGTGTTCTTACTTTGATCATTATTATAATGATGAATGATTATTGATTGTCTCAAGAGGAGCTACGGCTCGTAGGAGCAGCTAAAATTAAGCTTTTAATATTCCTTCATTTATTCTGTACTTCTTTATGCATTATGCCCCGCTACAAATAGTGTGAACATATTCATGTGACAGAATGTTCATCTGGGAAAAGGAGATGAATAAGGTCAAAAGAGAAACAGTGTAAAATCTATAAGTGAATGAATAAATTGCAGTCAAGATATACGCCATGAACATAAATAACTTTGGAATTCATGTCAAATGTTTTCTGTAAGAAATTAAACATCACTTTTTACCTCCAATTTTCCAGCCTTGATAGAATCTCGCTAATAATTTGCTTTTAACCTCATAAATGTAATTAGGAAATCACACGTTAGAAAGCAACTGATATTTAATTAATGTTTTAATCAAAACTTCTTATAGCCATACTGACAGAACCGTTCGATATGTAATTCAACTTGCGCAAGGAAGTTTCGTATGCACGTTCTGTACATCTAGCTGTAAGGGAAAATTTGGCTAGCGAGTTGGCCAGCCACGCCACCCCTAAGGGAAGCTTCGTCTTGCATAAAAAATATCAGTGTTAAAGTTCTGTAAAAATGTTCCATCCCAAACTTTGAAGTAAGGCCCATCTATGATGCATTCTGCATTTGTATCTCATATTTCCATGTTACTGTATATACTGAATAAACGAAAAGTTAAATGGGGAACTTTTACCGTACATGAGGCAAAGGTACCAGTGCAGCGAGAGGACTTCTATCGGCTAAGATTCTCTAGACAGAATCAGCAAAGAAATTATTATTAAGTAGAAAAAATATCTCCTCGTCGTCAGAAAAGATATCCAGATTAAATGGCCCCAGACCTGTTGTTGAAACAATCAAGTCTTTTAATGGAAGTTTTTTAGGTGTTTTGCTGAACACAATTGCAAGATAAAAGAGATCTAGAAATAAAAGAAGAAAGGATCGAAAAATGAAACTGTGAAGAAACCCACAGTTGCACCAAGAATTAACAGTTATAGAGATTGGGCAACAAGATGGAAGGAAAGGCAGCGACGAAGTATAAGACCATGGTACAAGACTAAGGCCGGGTATTCACGATCAGGTTTACCTGTCAGTTCACCCGCGACCGTTCGACGGATGAGCGTCCACACGTAAAGGGTATAACTGTCAGTCGGACCGTCAACTCGAGGTCATCACCCTCAGTGCTTGCCTAGCCTTCGTCGTGGCAACGCTACATGGCAGCGATGGAAACTTAGCTGACTCATAAGGAGGTGGAGCTACAAAGACTAGCTGCTGCGGCAGTTCACTTAAAAACAGGAAAGAAGCAAAAAGGCGTAACAGAGGATGGTCTAAATATTGCTTATTAAAGAGAGATGTCTATTCTCACACAATATCAATGAATAAGGTCAAATTACACCTGGGGGTTGGTCCAGTAATTTATGAAATGGACCGTGAAGCCTTCTTTTATAATAACACCTTTCATAAAAAGGCAGGACGCTGGCTTAGGCCTATACCAAATTGTTTGTATTACATGGAAATATATATTTTTTTTATCATATGATTTGGACTCTCACAACGCAGGGTCTAACAATGAAAAGAATTAGGCCTATACAAAGTTTATTCATATTCAGGTCCGGGCGGCTGAGATCCTTCCCAGACGAAATCCAGCGGCGAACTGTCACAAAGTCGTTGCTTACCCGTCCACACGTGCGATCATTTGTCAGTCGGTCGGATGAACTTAGGTAATTCCATCAGTTCATCCGTTCTGGCGAGTGGACAGACTCCGCCCACAAACTGCCGTCCACACGTAGGTTTTAACGTTATTTCGATGAACTGACAGGTAAACCTAATCGTGAATACCCGGCCTAACAAGTCACAAATGCGCCGACGTTTCTTTGGCGCAATCGAGTTTTCTGTACCGCGTATAAGCAAGGCCACCGAAAATAGATTTATCTTTCGGCAGGGGCGTCATTTCAGATTTTTGATGGGGGGGGGGCGGCAAGGGCGGTTTGGCGAGCGAAGCTAGCCTAATCACCTGTTTTTTTTTTTTAGATTTTGAGCTATTTTATGGGCTTTTTGAAGCACATAAAATAGATAGATAGATAGAGAGGTATACTCGTAACTTAATTTGATGAAACATTTGAATTTCGGTAGGAATAATGGAAAACCAGCTGTTGTTACTTCTTGGGGTTTGGTGGGGTGAGGGGGCAAGTTGAGGCTTGGGGTGGGCGTCTTTAGTCTGGGGGGGTTCCGTTACCGCCCCCAGCAACCCCTAAATGACGCCCCTGTCTTTCGGTGGTCTCGGTATAATGCTGTATGAGCCACGGCCCATGAAACTTCCAGCCACGGTCCGGTGGTGGCCTGTCCTATAGCGGTGCCAGACGCACTGTCATGGATAAATGTAACCTTCAGGGCTGCACTTTGGTATTTTTGATGATTGGAGGTTGGATGATCAACATACCAATTTGCAGCCCTCTAGCCTCAGTAGTTTTTGAGATCTGAGGGCGGACAGAAAACAGCGGACAGAAATGTGCTGACGGACAGACAAAGCCATCACAATAGTTTTCTTTTACAGACTACTAAAATAAATGGTGCTGCTAGGGGCAGAAGGAACGCTACAAACACGATTTCAGTAATACATACGGTAAAACGCTTCTCGCCTTTTCACCGCCATTTCTTTCAACAGGTAATGGTCGCTACAAGGAGAGAAAAGCTGGATAGCAGCGGTGACTCGACGATGACACTTGACGATGACAACGACCCAGGGTTGTCGAAAACTGAGGCGCGTCTCAAAGGACCTCTAAGGTACGACGACCCACATCTCCTGGAAATCATAAGGAAGAAGTATCTGATTCCTCCTTCAGCCAAATCCTACGATCTGATGATAGATCGAAAAGACTACAAAGCGGGTGTTTACAACTTCTACTTCAAACTGGAGCCGTCATTTGTCACCTTGCGGGACATACTTTTCAAGGTAAAATGCATGAGTGAATAAGTGGACAACGAAAATTTACAGAAAACGTAAAGTTGCACACACACACACACACACACATATATACATATATATATATATATATATATATATATATATATATATATATATATATATATATGTACTGTATATTATTGCTTAAACATCCATGTATAGACATTCGTTATTCAGTCATAAGGCAGAGAAAGATTTGATTTAAACACTGTCAAGAAAGATGAACTGTAGAATTCGAGTACCAGTTTTCAATTCGCTACTGCTGAAGGTGGGTGGTAAACGTCGCTTCCCACAAGAAAAGAAGTGAACGGAAAAATAAGCCTAGGGAGGGAGCCAGCGTAATAAAAAATGAAATTACCTCATTTCAGGAACGATACTGTAAGTGTGTAAAAGAGTGAGAGAGATTATGTACGAGGTATGCATGTATGCTGATTATTACGCTTATATCCACTATCTATAGAATTTCCTTTTGATACAAAGACACTTTTAGAGATGTAGGTATTGGCTGTCATTGTAGGCCTATGCTTAACTGAAATATTCATTAGCAACAAAAGGGCATCCTACCTATGACCTGTGATTAAACTCTACTGATTCTTATCCCACGCAGATATTAAAGAGTGTAAGGGATGGATTCTTCGTAGAGGCAGGAGCTGTGGATGGAGAATTCCTTTCAAATTCTCTGATGATAGAACGCCGTCTGAAGTGGAAAGGTCTTTTAGTGGAGGCCGATGGTGACATGTTCAAAAAGCTGCTGAGCCGAAATCGAAAAGCATGGGCGAGTCACTCCTGCTTAGCCCTGCATCCTTACCCTCACCGGGAGGTCTTCATCAAATACAGCGCCAAAGTAGACCTCATCCCAGGGTCTTCTATGTTTTCAAGAGGCCATGGCGTCCTTGCACCAGTGGAGCACCTGTCTCCAATGAGGAAGATTGGTGCAAATCCTGAGAATTCAGATCCACTCTACGATTTTGTTCAGTGCTTTCCATTAGCTTCCCTTCTATTGGCCCTGAATGTTACTCATGTCCACTTCATTTCTCTTGACGTTGAGGGTGCTGAACCAGCCATCTTGGATTCATTTCCCTGGGATGTCATCACTGTTGATGCTTGGTTGGTGGAACACGTCAGTGAAAAAGAACACCCCGGAATCTATCAACACCTTCCAAAAGATATTAAGAGGAATGTAGCTTTTGCTGACGACTTCGTTCAAGCTTTCATGTCTAGAGGGTACACCTTGTACCCAACCAGCAAAGAGCGTCTAAAAGATAACTACATTTTCATCAGAAAGCACTCTGAAATTTACGAGAACCTAAATATGTTATAACTGTCTCTTCGAGGGCTAAAATTCATAAAACAACGGGAGCTAGTTTTATAACTGTATTTCTTTTCTGATGAACTACACACAATAATCCATGTACAACATACCTTGCAGAGAGGTCTTACCACATTCTATATCACCTATTTTCCGTAATGTAAGTCACTTGAATCGTGACGAGAAATTTATAATTACGAACATTTTTAATGTATTGCTTCCCTGCTTGCATTCAACATGCATCTCCAAGAACCTTTTTTTTTTTTTTTTACTATTATAATAAAGTGATTTTGTAGGTTTATAAGGTTTGCATGACGTTGGTTGTGCGAGACCTTTTTCATCAGATAAAATACACATTGTATACTTTCTAGTCAAAAATGTTTACTTCCGTTCTCGATGAGTTTTGTCGGCGTTACGTTGGCGATAAACCAGTCAGTCATTCTTCGAATTATATTATTCATGAATTATAATAGAATATTTACGCTGGGAGAAATTAGTCCAAATACGTACTGAGGGCACAAGAGGAAGTAATGTGCAGTTGCAACCTGATTTCTGGAACAATGATCAATGAACAACGCATTAAAAGTTTAAATTAAAACTGATAATTTACACAGATTCCGTACAATATATCAAGAAGCCTCTCCTTGAATTTGGAACTGTTTAATTAAAGAATTATGATTTTAATCATTTCTTCCCAAAATAGAGAAGGAAAAATAATCTGCTGCACTAATGATCTTGGCCAGTATGCTAAAAAGCGCTGAAATATTTTTTTTTATCATAGTGAGCAGGCTGAAAAAAATATAATAATGAAATTACCTTCACTCTGAACATGGCGTTAATAACCCTGACAGTTTGATGGCAAATGGCTCTCAGTCTCTTTCCTGTAACCTCTGATCACACAAATATTGCAGATTTTGTCAATTGCCTTTACACTTACAAACCAAGATTTCACTGAAGAGAAAGCAGCTATACGCGAGAAGATCGAATAATGAAAGCATGACATGAAAAGACGTAATTGCCTTTCTATGTGATATATATATATATATATATATATATATATATATATATATATATATATATATATATATATATATATATATATATATATATATATATATATATATATATATATATATATATATATATAGCTTAATGATAAATAATATTGCCAAGAGTTCTTTATATTGTACAAACTTTCGAGGTATAAACCTCATCATCAGGCTGAAAAAACAGGAGAAATTACAGCAGGCAACGAAGTTCAGTAAAAACCAAACGAAAATAAACTAAAGTTTCAAACGTTTATTAACGCATCGTCTGGGCATCAAATAGACGTGAAACTGCGCTTGGCAGAAAAGGGGTTTGGAAAGGGAAACTTTCTGAAAGACCTGTCATTTCTGAGCCATGGGAATTCCCACGTATCGCAGACCACACTGCGAACAAGTGAACAAGTAAACTGAAGTCACTGGCAGAGTAGGCGTGATCTTACAGAAACAAACCGGAAACTGACTGTGATTTTTTGTAAACCATATAGCTATATACCAAGGTAAGGCAATTTAATATACATCTTTACTATACTGTATCTGGGACAAAACTTTTCATTTAAAAATTTTTCAGAACTTTGTAAAATAAAAATGGGATATGAGTTTTCATATATATCTTGATGAAATAAATTAAAATCACAACAAACATTGTAGGCTCTATTAATCAAAGTGCGTATTGATTCATCTTATAAACTTTGACAAAAAACTGTCAATTAGTAAAAGTATATAAACAGAGGTCACCTATCATCTAAAAATGACAACTAATTTGAAGTATTGTTTCCCTCAAATCAACACTTCTGTAATCCTTTACAATAAGATCACTTTGAGAGAGAAGCTCTCTCTGGACCTCCTGTGTCTTTAAGGTGTTGTCTAGTTCCCGGGCATTGAACACAGAGGTTTCTTCTGGCCATTCTTCCCATCTTGCCATTGTACCTGTAATTTTCGGTAGTTAAATTTCCTTTTAATTTCACAAACTTGATGAATTTTAATATATTTATTTATTTATTTAGGTATTTTATTTTATGGTGACTTTATAAAATTTTTCGTTATTTTCAGTATAATAAGTTTGTTATTTTAATATATTTCTTTAGTTTTTTGCTGAAGATTTATTATGCTCATTTTATTGTAATTTATTGATTCTCATCCTTGTCGGTTTTTTCAGCAGACTGATGATGAATGGTCTTGGCAATATTATTTATCATTAAGGATTGCAAGTAGCCGAAACGTTTCTAAATAAAGAACTTTGAAGACTTCTTGTCTTATGGATCTCCTGATTAGCAGGCAGAAGTTTCAGTACCAAGCGCTTTCACGTTTATTAACGCATCGTCTGAATTTTCTGCCTGTCATTTTCCTGTGACTGTTACACTGAAGTCACGTATCTACTGTGATTTTTTAAACACACACACACACACACACACACACATATATATATATATATATATATATATATATATATATATATATATATATATATATATATATATATATATATAGTATGGAAAAGCATTTAACAATGTCTATTTATATCACTTGCCTCCGCCCTCCGTGGGCGACGGAAGTGCTATACTATGCTCCCCCAGGATTTAAACCCTGTGAGGAGGGCCTGTCGACAAAGTGTAACCTTCAGGAAGGACCCCTAAATGACCACTGGGTTGCCGCCCAGAGGTAGAATCTACCTCATCAAAAGCGGGGCTGATTTTCCGATGCACGGTGTCCCAGAATTCCCCCGGGGTCCCCCGGAGGAGGACCTCGACCAAACCAGAGGCAATGAACGTAGATTTAAACTGGATACCTAACAAAATTTATAATTTGGAAAATATGGTTAGCAAAGTATTATGCAAATTTAAGAACATTGTGCAAATATTTTAGAAAATTGATAATGTATATCTTATCAATACATTGATTTTTTAAAAATTTTCTTGATAACTGTAGTCGTTAAAAACATTTGAAATAGTTATTTCTTACACAGATTATCGTTCTCGTATGAAGGATTCGAAGAACTCGGAAGTTCTTCAGGACGCTCGGCTGGCGTCACCTATCATTCCCATTCCAGGGTTCGTATAAAGGACATTCCCCGTGTTGAAACTAGAGATCTGAATAAGGTTGAAAATGAAGCGCACAATTCATCATGTTGTAATAAATATGCAGTTCTTAAAATCAACAAGTAAAAAATGCGCCGAAGTTTCTTCGGCGCGATCGAGTTTTCTGTACAGCCGCTACAACGTATAATCAAGGCCACCCAAAATAGATCTATCTTTCGGTGGTCTCGGTATAAAGCTGTATGAGCCGATACCCATGAAACTTTAACCACAGCCCGGTGGTGGCCTATCCTATATGGTTGACAGAAGCACGAATACGGCTAAATTTAACCTTAAATAAAATAAGAACTGCTGAGGCTAGAGGGCTGCAATTTGGTATGTTTGATGATTGGAGGGTGGATGATCAACATGCAATTTGCAGCTCTCTAGCTTCAGTAGTTTGTAAGATCTGAGGGTGGAGAGGAAAAGTGCGGACGGACAGACAAAGCCGGCACAATAGTTTTCTTTTACAGAAAACTAAAAAGATATTTCTACACAAGATTTATAGACAGTGAATCAGATGGAATTATCATTATTATTATTCTCATCCTTGGGCTGCGGGTGGGGGGAGTCATTTAGAAGTAATTTGCCCGGGTCTCTGAATGGGGAATGAGGGGATTTTAATATTTACCTGTGACCTTCGCAACAGTTTAGGAGTTTTGATTTAAATGAAATGCTCTTGGAAATACGATGCTTTTTAGTACTGTCGTATCTTTATCGAAGTATTATATATTTTACAAAAATGATATATACGCGACCTAAGGCTATTAAGCACATGCAATGAAAACAGTCTCATTCGTCATCTGTGTTTATAATCTATAACTGCGACGCAAAAAGGTGTGAAAATCTATCGGTCTTATCAGTAAATGTCTTGAAATTTTCATTAATGAAAAAGACTGTACACACACACACACACACACACACACACACACACACACACACACACACACACACATATATATATATATATATATATATATATATATATATATATATATATAGATAGATATATATAGAGAGAGAGAGAGAGAGAGAGAGAGAGAGAGAGAGAGAGAGAGAGAGAGAGAGAATAATCATCATACCTTACTATTCTCAATGAATCCTTCTATTTGTTAACACCGACCTGTAAAAGAAAATGTTACTATATAAAACTTTTTCAAAATAATTTTAGTCTTAACTGTATACAATCACTCGTTAATACAATTCATTCTATTTTATGGAATCAAGCGTTTGTAGACTTGTGTGCCTCTCGCTACAAAAGTGAAGAATATAGAAATTATTTTACGATTTCATATTACTGAAAATAAATAAAAAATATTATGCAGTTTCCTGGTCAAGATTGTGTGACAGTCGAACGTAAAGTTCATTACCCGTAGATTTTCTGTTACAGGAGAGAGACAAACATGACTACATACAGTATACATTGCGGTTTATATACTTTCGTGAAATTATTTTTAATTTTAAACTAATCCTTTAAAACAATTTTCTCTTCTTTTGTAGCATGTGAAAGCTTCCTTTCCCTTCTTCTTCATCCATCTGAACAAGTCCTCAATAATAATAATAATAATAATAATAATAATAATAATAATAATAATAATAATAATTATTATTATTATTATTATTATTATTATTATTATTATTATTATTATTATTATTATTATTATTCATGCCGTCGCTGCACGGTGAGGTCATGCAACAGACAGAGGTCGAAATAGACCAAACCAAGTGGCTGAGATAAAACGAAGGGGTCTGAATCGTAACGCCACATCTCACTTCTTGGATGAGGAAGTTAGTCTTTTCTGGTTGTAAGCATCACGCCTGTTTGTCATTTTCTTAGCAAGGAAAGGCGTTTGCTTTTATTAAAGATAACGATAAAAAGCATTTACCGCAAGACTTCGGATCATTAAAATCAGAAAGATTCTATTTTGAGAAAAAGTTTACATTTTTAATGCATACTGTCAAGAATGATCAGATAAAAAACGTCACCTGACTAGGAACGCGCATATCTGTCCAGGACTGTAAACTTTCCTCGCGTGATTGCGTAACAAGAAACACGTGCAATTTAAAGCCCATTTAAATGCCCTACCTATCGTAGTATCAACAAATCACTTCGCTATTTCGCCCCATACTAATTGTTTAGACCTGCAAACATTATCTTTTCATATTCCAAAAATACCTGAGTTTCTGTATCAGGAGATTTTGACTGAGTTCTCATTTTTCTTATCCTGTGCCAAAATGCTTGCTTGTGTATTGAAAATTCCCCAAAATTACATATACAGCAATGGTCCATTCATGCAATAACAGGATACGAAATAGCGTTATTCACAACACGCCACTGTGTGAACAAAGCAAATAATATTAGTAGACAAAACTAAATCATTCTTTGAATCATAACTACATTATATTAAATATTAGACGATAATGGAAACAATAAATGCAAAATTAGAACATTTATTCTATTATAAACCTTAAATTCAGCGTATTTAGGATAAATAATGTTTTAATAGGAAATCATAATCATATTATGACAAAAGATTTTAGATGTGTCTGCTGAGAACTATGTGCTAGGTTATAGGAAGCCACAACAACAAATGTTGTATTGAGCAGGATACAAGAAAAAACATGCTAAGACGAAACTTTGAGTGATATTATTGTGTTGACGCTTGGTAAGTGTTGGTTTTAGTATGTCTACCTTGTGTAATTGTCAAAATTTTTTGATGCGTAAGCAAATATATTTATCCCGACAAATACTATTCTGTGTGTAGCTTAGCTTTGCCTATCCTGGGCAGAAGGACGCTGGTTCGCCAAGAACTTTGAGTGGACTCCTTAATTGACACCAGCCCCCCGGCCAGGTAAGGCCACGTCGCCTTAAGTTATGTTAGGTAGATAAGATCTGTTTAGGTCAGGCCATGGCATTATAGGAAAGGTTATGTCTTTTAATGTATGAATAACCATGCCCCAGGCCGCGCAACTAAAGTAAAGTCTTACCCAATTTTAGCCATGAGACATTTTGCAGTTTTGGCCCAGGACAATGAATACACATATGGCAGGCAAGAGCCAGACAACATAAAAAAGGGCAAACTGATGAAATGCTATGGATTGGCCTTACAAAAACTGTAATTTTGTGAGCACTGCCACTCTTGCTCGGTATTCGTGTGGACGACCGAGGGACATGCCTATAGCTCATTAACAATAAGTCTTAAATGAAAAATATCATAGAATAAATGCGTGCCCGATTCGGTAGAACTATGTAGTAGCTCCGCGGCAGCGACAGCCTACTAACCTGACTTTTTCTACTGTGTTTGTGTTGCTAATTATGGAGTTACCTGTAATATTTGTTGGACAAATGTAATTAACCTGTAATTAACCCCTAAAATTGATCCAACAAGGTAGGGGACCAGATGGGAAGGCGGGGTTATGGGTGGGGTATACCCTGGGGACAGGTGATCTGCCCCCTCTAAACCAACAAGCTAGGGGACCCGATGGGAATGCGGGGTTATGGTTGGGGTATCCCCCCGGGACAGTGTTATTTGGGTATGTAACGGCTCACCCGCTTGTTTCTACCCTACAATTTAGGGACCCCCAGGAAAGTGGGGTTATGGTTGGGGTAGACAACGAGGCATGAGAAACTGGCCAAAATTACTTTTTTACGGCACCACAGACATGAGAAACTACTAAATAAACAGAGAACAAACAAGAACAACAAATGAGCCGACACAAAGGCAACCCCTCCCATTACTACTGTCTCTCGAACATTTATTGGGGAGCCATTGGTTCATCCCTCACTCCTTACTGAGAAAACTCGGAGATTGGGAGGCTAACCCCCCAGACTCTTATGTAACCAACCACATTGTGCTGTTATCCCCCGTTGAGGAAAACCCCTAAACGTTAACTCCCAAAGTGTAACACAGTTTCGGGGGTTCAGTTTCATTCACATCGTGTCCTGCACATGACAGAGCACGGGTACGCCTGTTTTGAATGGTTCACATCCCGTCCAGCAAGTGCAATAACTTGTTAATCTGTTATCCCTGTGCATGAAACTAACATACCCTGCATGCAACCCTCCCAAACTATAAGTTAACACAGCAAAGAAGAAAACATATACGTTTTTGAGTTTATTCTTGAGAGTTTCAACGCTCTTGGTTGCACTTACTCGCATTTGTTGCAACACAGGTACACCCCCGGACGACCAGTACTGAACGCAACGCAGGGAGATTATATCCCCTTAGCCTACTACTAAACACGGCAAAATGCATTTACCCCGCCAGCCCAGTACTAAACTTGGCAAAAGTGTATCTGTACCCCAAAAAAATGCATTTAACCCGCCAACCCGGTACTAAACACGGTGAAAACGTATCTGTACCCCAGAAAAAACATTTTGCCCAGCCACATTTTTCTCACCCAGTTTTGTTTTCTTTGCTATTCTGTCATAACCAACACAAAGTTTTTTCAACAAAACCATTCCTGTTACCGCCGTGTAAGTTTCCCCCTTCCCCCCCAAGTAAACCCTTTCCCGTAAACCTTTTCCCCCAACACCCAATTGTGCCAAAACCCCACATACCACCCCCTCTTGACCCACCACAACCCTTATCTGCTACCCAGGCCTACGCCTTAAAACATACACGTTTTGCGCTTTCTTGTTCAGTACAGTGGCTGAATCCCTTCCGTCCTTGTCGCGTTCGTCTGAGCCGATAACCCGGCACTCTCTCCCAGTGTCTTGCACTAACTATTATCTCATTTACTGCAACTTTTCTGCCTACTACTTAGGCAATTATGAATGGTTAATCAGGCTTTGCCAAGATCACAGCCTGCTAAAAACACTGTTTTGTCCGCACTGCGGGATGGAGTACCGCCACAACCTGCAGAAGAGGGCATTTAGGTGCGACAGGACCTACGGTGCAGCGCAGAAGAAGGGCGGAAGAGGCCGGAAATCCTGGTTTTCTCACGCCTTTTTGAAAGCAGCGGCTGATCTCTACCCTCCCGGTCCCTAAGGTAAGGCCAGTTATTTCTGTTGGTGTCAACTTTTTGTTTGTCTGGAAATTATTTTTTCCTGCCTGGTTGCTCCTTCCAGCCAGTGCTAAGTGCCTTCCTGCTCTTGTTTTTACCTTGGAAACTGGATTTTTCTTCACTTTTATGGCTTCTGGTAAAGTTGGTGAAGTTTGTTTTTTGTTGGCCATATTCTGTTCCCCATCCCGTTACTGGGCAGTGTTCCGTCCCTCCCCCCACCCCCAGTGTTGTGCCTCTACCTGCACTTGTTCCCGACGCGTTTCCTGCTTGCGCAACTTACCTCCCACCCCTTCTTGCCCTGCTCCCAACTTAGCCCCGCTTTTGGGGTACGGGAGGAAATTTCTTCCTCCTTGCCTTGTTACCCCCCACCCTTTCAGCTGCTCCCTCCCTTTTGCATATGGCTCCTCTCGTTTTCCCCTCCAGCCAGCACCCCCGCAACGTAAACATGTCCGCTCCACTTCTCTGTTTTCCCCCACCCAGAACCCCGGATTCCCACAGTCCCCCTTTACTTTTGAGTAGAGTTAGGGGGCAAATGACACTTGGCTACCAACAAACAAACTCAACTCACCTCCGTTATCAGAAGCTGTAAAAGTGGAGAAAAAACCAGTTTCCAAGGTAAAAACAGGCGCAGAGCTAATACTTAGAATTACTCCCGATTCTACCCTAAAAGTAACTTACTTGACCAATTTGCTTGATTTTCCCGAATGACAATTTTTTCAGTGGAGTGTAACTTTTTCTAAATACCAAGTTGACGTGAACGGTGTCACGCAGCACCGCTCTTACGTTGTCAAAACTTCCACAAGAGAGACTTTACTTTTCCACAAGTTGTGGTATAGTTTTAATTATTCTCTTTAAATTTACGTAAAGTGGAAATGCGTATTATGGCAGGGGTGCACAACCTTTTGAGCTACTCGGGCCACATCATCAAACATATATCTAGTCGAGGGCCACTAGACTAGATTTTACATGAAATGATAAATAGTTTGTAGAATGTTTAAAGATAAAAAAAAACACAGTTGCTCACCTGTTTTGTTTTAATGAGATTTTTGACACTGAGATTCATGTACAAGTTTTTTTATGTTAGGATGGAAATTTGTGGTTGCCAGTCTTAAAGCGGAGTGCAGATTTTGATCACTTAGCCTGCTACGAATATTTGACTTGGTCTGGTTGAGCAGACTAAATGTTTGTTCACATATGTAGGTAGAGCCAAAATAAGCTTGCATAAATAGCAGCTTTGTTTCTCAAATAAGGAACTGATCTTTGGCCAAGCAATTATAAAAGTTGAGCAAGTCCCCTTCATTATACTTGGTACGAAGGCTGTTATTATTCTGAAGATCAATCAGTTCGATTTGTGCTTCGAATTCTACTTCATCAGGAGATACAGAAAAGGGGTTGCTGAACAACTTCAAATCATTGACTTCTTTCTTTAGGTCCTCAAATCGGCTCTCAAAGGCCTCCAACAGTTTTCCTAATTTTGCTGCATAATATTCATGTCTATTGCATACTTTGTGTTTCTCACACATAAGTTTGTAATTTGGGAAGTGTCCTAACTCTCCTTTAACTATCTGTAACTGAAACAATTTTAGTTTTTGTTCAAAGCTGTCACATAATTGGCTAGCTGAGAATAAGTTGGTTATTCCCCTGAAGTTTATGATTCAAGTTATTTAAATGACTTGTGAGATCTACAAGAAATGACAAATCACAAAGCCAGTCAGCATTTGTAAGTTCTGGTACCATCTTATTCTTTTCATTAAGAAATATCTCAATTTCATCCAGAAGACTGATAAATCTTTTTCAGCGTATTTCCCCTGCTTAACCACCTTACTTGGTGAAAAACACTAAATCACCATATTCTGCTTCAATTTCATCAAGAAATTGCTTGAATTACCAGTGATGCAAAGCTGAGCGTGACTTGATAAAATTGACTGTAGAAACTACAACTTTCATTACATGATCAAAGTCCAGTTCTTTTCCACACAAATTTTGTTGATGTATTATGCAATGAAATTGTTTCAGTTCATATTTTCGCTCTCAAGGTGTTTAATCAATAGCTGCACCAATCCATTCTGCTTGCCTATCATTGCAGGAGCCCCATCAGTTGATATTCCTACTAACTTGTCCAAATCTAACTCAATTACTGAAATTTGTTCTAAAAGTCCATTAAGTAAATCACTACCAGTTGTCTGCCCCTTCAATGAACTGAGCCCTACGAGGTTCCTCATGAATAGAAAAGTCCTCTGTCACACCACGTACAAATACAAGTAGCTGAGCCGTAGATGTAACATCAGTAGATTCATCAGTGGCTGGGAGAAGTACACAAATTGTTTACTTTTTCTCCTTCAACTGGTCTACTATATCACCCGACAAATCAACAAAACGACGTTGCACTGTCATACGATTCAAACTGATATTCTCAAACTTTTTCAAAACATCTGGAGAAAGTTTTGAGCAGCAAGTAGAATACACTTTTAATGAAATCCCCTCTGAAAATGCCTTGGAATGTTTAGCAATCAGGTTTGCAATTTCATAACTCACTTCTGTTACGTCCTGTGCCTCTTTATTTTTCTGAATAAACATATTTTTCTGCACATGAAAACCTTGCATTAGTGATTTAATTTTCTGCTTTCTTAGTTCACCAACAAATTTTTCATAAGGCTTGTGCTTTGTCAGATAATGCCTTTGCAAATTGTATTCCTTACAAACGGCCACACTATTCTGGCATATCAAGCAAATGATTTTTTTTTCACTGTTTTCCACAAAGAAATATTTATCTGTCCATATTTCTTGAAATTTTCTATGTTCATTTTCAAGCTTTCTTTTTTTCGACTTGAGTTTTTGTCCACAGAAGTACCAGAAGCCATAGTAGCTAAGCAAAATTAATCTGAAAACACTACAATGATAAATGCCTGGCCTTGTAGCAATATCTCTATTTTAGACTGCAAAGAAACTATCGGACCTCAGACAAATTGGCTAACTTGGAAGGTTGCCAAATAATCATTTTACAAACTTTTAAACTGGAATTTAGATGTATTAGGAAACCATAATTATGAATGTAAAATACAATAAAAAAGAAAAACAAGAAAAACAAAACAGGTTTCGCATCTGTTTAAAAAGAGAATAGTATTCAAAATTATGATAAATATTAATTTAGATATAACTTCAGGTGGTTACCTTCCCTTCACAACAACGAGGTTACTCCCGTCTGACAACGGTCTACACGAGGTGAACGCGTATGGCTGTCTACAAGCCATACACGTTCACCTCTTGTCTCACTGCTTTCGTGTTCGAGGATGGTGATGAAATTATGAATTTAGTGAATGAACTGATTATAGATAACGAGATAATTCAACAATAACAAGAAAACACAAAAGAATAATACATATATATATATATATATATATATATATATATATATATATATATATATATATATATATATATATATATATATATATATATATATATATATATATATATATATATATATATATATATATATATATATATATATATATATATATATATATATATATATATATATATATATATATATATATATATATATATATATATATATATATATATATATATATATATATATATATATATATATATATATATATATATATATATATATATATATATATATATGTATGTATGTCTATGTATGTACATATATATATATATATATATATATATATATATATATATATATATATATATATATATATATATATATATATATATATATATATATATATATATATATATGTATGTATGTCTATGTATGTACATATATATATATATATATATATATATATATATATATATATATATATATATATATATATATATATATATATATATATATATATATATATATATATATATGTTTATATATGCACAGACACATATACATACATACATACATATGTATGTGTGTGTGTGTATATAGTACATTTTACTATTTGTAATTATATCATAAGACGGAGTAATATGTTTATATTTATTATTTTCTTTTACTGTACAGAGAGTGATATATTGTGTTTTCTATGATAACTTCGAGGGTCACATGTGCTTCACTGGGGGCCGATGCGACCAGCGGCCAGTTGTGCACCATTGATGTAGAAGAAGGATATTATGGTTCGTTGTTGTTTGTATTTAGTAGTGAAAAATGTTGTCTTATCTGTTTCGTGTGTTTAATTGTAAGTATACTTGTAAATTTGCTTAACTACCAGTATTGGTTTGGTTTCGGTCAGAGATGGCCGTGAACTCAGTCGCTTCATAGCTTTTAACGTAGAGTGGTTCAAGCTGGTGGGGGACTCAAGAATGCAGCCATAATTGTTGGTGTTTATAAATCCATTTAAGTATTCCCATTCATTTTAAAGTACATTTAGGGAAACTTTCTTTGGAAGATATGCATATCGAAATGTAAGGAGAATTTCTTGAGGTGTACTTTAGATGAGGGTAGTTAAATAGAGGCTGTGCTTACGCCAGTCAACTGTACATCGAGCTAGGAACAATTGAATACGCCAATAGTAAGTTCATAATGTTAGTTTAGTTAATATACACAACGTAATCTATTAAGATAATCACAATTTAAACTAACTTAAGAGTGAAGTAACCTGGGTGTCATAGCATAAGACTTAGGCTATGATTTGGGTCAGTATGTTTCAGATCATTTAGGCTATACGACAACATTGACGATTTGCAATGCTGTACTTATTCTGAATGAGTCAGAATACCCATAGTTCTTAAGATGGCCGAAGTGCGGCGCTCCTCTCACCCCGTAGTTCCTAAGGCTGCCGCCACACGTCGCCCGGACCTGACCATGGGAAATTTAATTTTGTCCAATCGTATCCCAGGCTGACCCAGGTCACCCCTAGGGCTTACGGATTAATTGCTCTGAACCAGTCACAAAGTGTTTTATCCATATGATTCATAGACCCAGGCCAACACCAGAATCGCGCGTTCTTTCTTCTCAAACTGGCACGATGGAAAGCCACGACTTGATTTTGTTCCCGAAAGTCAACACTGGAAGATTTCATTTGTACACGGACTTGTACATTCCCACGGTCTTCGAGTTCCTACGGAACACTGGGGAATTCACTAGGGACTGCTAGGCAACTTTTCCAGGTGGTGTAGTGAATGCAAAGCAGGAAACCGCCTTTTCGTTAAAGATGGTGTCCACCCAGCCAGTGGACACCCAGTGTACATGTGGCGATGCGTGAACCGTCGGTGCAGAAAGAAGGTATCAGTACAGCACGGGTCCTTCTTTGAAAATTGTAAAATGTCTCTGCAGACAATAACTGTGCTCGTGTTTTGTTTTTCTAAGAAACTGCCACAATACGTGTTTCGATCCTTCGTTGTGCCGCTATCGTCACACACGACTATTGATTTGTACAACTTCGGCAGAGACATTTGCTGTGAAATACTGCTGGCGCTGATAAGAAAATTGTTGGTCCTGGTCATGTTGTTGAGATTGACGAAAGTAAATTTGGTAAACGTAAGCACAACTGTGGCCGTAAGGTTGATGGAGCTTGGGTGTTAGGTGGCATTGACTGACAGATGCGTGAAACGTTTTTCCAGGTGGTTCTGGACCACTCAGCTGAAACTCTGCTCCCGTTGCTGCTGGACAACATACTTCCAGAAACCACAATCATATCTGATTGCTGGAAGGTATACAGCAACGTCCAGGATCATTATTTCACACACAGCACGTGAACCACAGTGTCAACTTCGTTAGTCCTGATGACCCAAGTGTATACACGAACACTATAGAGTCGCAGTGGCGCGTTCTCGAATGGAGCGCATTACCGAGACACAGTACGAAGAAACCACTCTACCAAAGTTACTTTTCTACGTACTGCGTCCAGAAGTGATATCTAGAGGGTGCACCGTGTCCAATTTGGGCGTTTCTGGATTTAGTTAAGCATGTCTATCCGCTTTCCCGACTGTCTACAATAAGACCCAGACCGAGTAATTCTCACTCACCTGTTCAGCAGCCAGCAGTTGCAAAGAAGCCCAGGATAGTAGGACCTATGAAGCCGATACTATTACCTACATGGTTGGACTTTGAATGAGGTAAGCAGAGCATTTACCTGCCTTTTTACATTTGTTTTGTTGCTAGGTTAGGTTATGTTTTGGAACAGACCCTAGTATGCAGTTTGTCGTTTTTTGTAACCCCTGTGGCTACACTGAATACAGATATTACCTCTTGCCAGAAGATACGAGCTTGCCAAGAATCTTTCAAAATGCGGATAAGGCGTGAAGCGCCGTTCCCCCACTCCAAACTGAAAGCAGAAATGTTAAAAAATCACCATTACAAAATTAACACCTGTTCTAATATAGGTAAGGAGGTAGGGAATAGCTTAACCGAACCCACTCACCTGTTCAGCAGCCAGCAGTTGCAAAGAAGCCCAGGATAGTAGGACCTATGAAGCCGATACTATTACCTACATGGTCGGACTTTGAATTAGGTATGCAGAGCATTTACCTGCCTTTTTACATTTGTTTTGTTGCTAGGTTAGGTTATGTTTTGGAACAGACCCTAGTATGCAGTTTGTCGTTTTTTGTAACCCCTGTGGCTACACTGAATACAGATATTACCTCTTGCCAGAAGATACAAGCTGGCCAAGAATCTTTCAAAATGAGGATAAGGCGTGAAGCGCCGTTCCCCCACTCCAAACTGAAAGCAGATATATTAAAAAAATCACTATTACAAAATTAACGCCTGTTCTAATGTAGGTAAGGAGGTACGGAATAGCTTAACCGATGTTTCTTATATAGGCTACAAGTAGCCTAGGCTAGCGGTTTCTGTCCGCTCTAATGTAGGAAGGAAATAGCCTAACCATGGTTCTTATAGGCTACAAGTACCCTAGGCTAGCAGTTTCCATAGGTGCATCAGGGCCTGCTGTAAGGAGAGTGGCGGGACAACATTTTGTGTGCAGAGTACCGGGTCAGCCTCACGTATGTAGTGTAGCGGGTCAGCCTCCCGTATGTAGTTTAGCAGCTCAGCACAGCATCACATATGTAGTTTAGCGGGTCAGCCTTACATATGTAGCAGGACAACCTTTTGTATGCAGACTAGCGGGTCAGAAACTAGCGAATATTGTACGTTACGGGCGGCAGGGAACCCGACTCTTGCTTTCCCCACCCAGAACCCTGGTTCCCAACAGTGTCCCCCTTACCGTTTAGTAGTTTTCCAGTTGCTTTTTCTTTTGGCAACACCGACAGAAGCACGGTTTTTATTACCATTATGAAGCGCAGAGGGAGCAGTTTTTTCATTGCGTTTTCTATAGCGAATTTTTGGCGCCAAAAAGGGGGTCCCGTGGTCATTCACAGGCTCCTCCTTGACTACAGAGATGAATAGAAATTGGCAGAACTAAGTCTCCTTTCGGACACGTAGTCTGGCACTGGCTATGACCTAATCAGAACAACCTAAGCCTAACTTTTCCTAGAGCATTGTGCCCTGACCTAACCAGAATTTACCTTCCTAACCTGACTAGGCTAAAATGCCCTGATCTGGCTGGGGTTGCTCCAGCCAGCTCCACCCCAAACCCTGCCCATAACACCAGACCTTGAACATGTGGACTGGCCTAGAGTACTCTTTTGTGGTAGTAGGTCCAGAACCTAAGTTTTCACCATACTAAATTATCTAAAATGACAAATGAACTGCTAACCTTAGTCAGAATGTTTTTTTTAGCCTGCAAGTGGAAGTGTTGGAACTTGGTCATATTGTGTTTGGTCAGGACGATAACATATATTTGGGAGGCAGTGTTTGATGGCTCTGGAACAGATATACATGTTTGATTATTTCAAGAAATGACAAAAAATTTATGCGAAACTCTGTTCACACACAATTTTCAAACTACAGTCAACCCCCGGTATTCATGGGGATAGGGACCACAACACCCGTTAATAGCTAAAATCCACGTATACTTGACATTCCCCTCTAAAAATGCTTATAACTGGCTATTTAAATAATTAAAAAACCAGACCCCCCCCTTCTAAAAATGTTTATAGCTGGTTATTTTAATAGTTCAAGCACCAAATGTTTACTTTAAACTATCATCCTACGCATAATATACTGTAAACTGACATCTAAAACACCTTAATATCATTTCAAGGTCATGTTACAACATTATCCATAAAAATGTATGGCTTACAGCTTCAATTTACTCCTATTTTCAAGTACATCCATTTTCTCGCGTACCTTAAACTATCATCCAACACAGAATATACCTTAAACTATTATGTAAAACACTTTGGCACTGAATAATCATGATGGGTTCTGGCACATGGTCTTCAAGACCTAAATTTCATAATCTGTCAATCAATCTAAAATGCTTTAATATCATTTCAAAGTCATCTTAAAACATTACCCTTAAAAATATATATCTTACAGCTAAGTGTGAAAACTATTCAAGTTGCCCTATTTTCAAGTATATTCATTTTCTCTCATACTGTAAACTATCATCATACACAGAATATACCTTAAACTATTATCTAAAGTACTTTAGTATTATTTCAAAGTCTTCTTAAAACATTACCCTTAAAAATATATGGCTTTCAGTGAAACTATTCAAGTTGTCCCTATTTTCAAGTACTGTCCATCCATTTTCTCTCTTACAGTATTGAAGCAGTCGGTTTTATTTGCACGGTACATGGAGAAACACTGGGAAGTTGGTGCTGTATACAGTACCTTAATATTTAATATGCAGTGAAAAATAAATACATTTTATTGATAGTTTGCTGTGTTTAATATTAATATTTGAAAATTAGTAAGTCACTAGCTGACCAACCCGTCGCTGCCTGGAAAAACTCTGAATGACATTTGATATCTCTCTCTCTCTGTCTCTCTCTCTGTCAAGCTTTGTCCTCCCTAACACCCCCAAGTTTACCTCTCATTTTTTCTGTCAGCTCATTTGAACTGCCGTTAAAACTTACATGTAGACAACAGTTTGTGGGCGGACAATTTTGTGCAGTTTGCCACTGTATTTCATCTGGGAAGCATCTCAGACACACTGATCAGAATATGAATAAATTATGTATATGTATATTCATTTCATGTTAGACCCTTCAACGCTATTTGTAGGCCATTACAAATCATACAATAAAAACCTAAAACTATATTTCCATGCGATACAGGCAATTTGTTATAGGCCTAGGCCAATGATGTCTTTTTATTATGTGTCACTATAATGAAAGTAAACTTCACTGTCCAATTCATAAAAAAACTGAATCAACCCCTCAGTTGTAATTTAAACTTGTTCATTAATATTATATGAGAATTGACGTCTTTTTTAATAAGAAATATTTAGTTTATACACGTACTCTGTTACGCCTTTTTACTTCTTTCCTATTATTAAGTGAATTGCTGCAAGAGTTAGTCTTCCATCCCCTCATCATATTAAGAAAAAAAGTGATTAAGAAAAAAAGTGACAAAACACTTTCCTACATGGCTAACTTCACCTCGTGATACGTATTTTTTAATATTGGTTTTAGGGACATTTTTAACATAACATAATACGATAAATTACAACTCATTATCTCTGACATCAAATTCCTCAACGTAGAATTGTGTATAAAGTTACAAGAACAGCACCTGTAAACTTCGTCAGTTCGTATGATAACGTAATCATGAATTAAACAAAACTTTTTCCCTTCTTGGAGTAATATTAGGCAATTGGTATTTATTGTTTTGAATAAATACACGTTGATAAAAGATAGAAATGAATACATATCATTTTAAAGGTAAAAATGAAGAAGAAACTAACAAATTAATGAGGAAATTCGCATTTGAAGGAATCAAAAAAGGAAATATTGTACTGTATATGTTGATGTACGCTGGCTTTATAAATGTTGAGTAATTATCACAGTTGTAATTTTAGACACAGTAAAAAGAGCTGCAACTGTTTTTGACTTCCTGTACCTTTTAACAAAAGCGTTTCAGTTTCCTTTGATGTTTCTGAGGGAAAGTGTAGGCCAAAGTCTGAATGGTCTAATATTATTAGACCATTTGACAAATGGTGATTTTTTTGTGGAGTAAGTGCTTAGACAAGATGGTGGTAATACCGCAAGGTACTTAAGAATTTGTATTTTATTGGCAAGGTATAATAAAATACATTTGGCTTAAGATGAACATTGGAAAAAATGTGGTATTTTTGTTGTGAGTAATTTTTTATTGGGGGGATAGTTTTGTCACAGAAGCATTTAGTCTGTTAATATGCATTTGCGGTTGGTGATGGATTTGTTTCGTCTCGATGAATTATTTCTTGACCTTCAAAGTTGTGCCCATAACTACAGATTTTTTTTTTTGTGGAGTAATTAATTAGATATGATGATAGTAATACCATAGGGTACTTAAGAATTTGTATTTTATTGGTAAGGTGTGATTAAAATACATTTAGCTTAAAATGAACACTGATAAAAAAGGTAGTAATTTTGTCGTGAATCATTTTTTAATGAGGGGGTATGTCTTATGAAAGAAGCATTTGGTCTGTTACTTTTTACTGTGGCGAGGATTGTAACCACATTTAAACTGATATAGGTTTTCAGTGTTGATTTTATTGAGGTAGTAAACAATTATGTTAATAATTCTCATAAATTATGATAAAATTTCAGGTAAATTCTGCTAAAAAAATTGATGTTATAGGGGAAAAAAGTTCGGGTGTCACATGAAAAATGAGAATAAACCCCAACAACTGAAGGAAAAGGTGAAGTAAAAACAAATATTTCATTTGTTTTGTCTGTGTTGTATGTCTGTCACAGGGTAGGGGTTTGATTTTGAGTTAAAAACCTTTTGAGGTGACATAGAAGCTGTGTGCAAAATTTTTTTCTGGGTTTGTCAAGCGATTTGGATTTCTGTAGAAGCCAAAGTAATATACTGTACAAATATTCACTTTTATATATACAGTATATATATAGATTTTTATCATATAAAATGTATTTATTCATGAAAATACAGTAATTAGTGAATGTTTCTTGATGAAAAAAGACGTAAATTACCGAATTTTTGCGAATAATTTGGTGATAAGTCCCACAGAAAAATCTGCGAATAGGTGAAGCCGCGAATCCTGAACTATGAACAGGCGGGGGTCGACTGTACACTGAGTTTCAACAGTGTTGAATTTGTCTCATGTCATAACACATTGACATTCATGTCACATTTCCATTTTGGGAGCTGGAACAGGAAAGAATGGCTGCATCTGGATCAGAGCGCAGGCTTATGAATCTACTGATCTGATTCTTTCTGATTGGTGGGATTTTAAAAAATCAATAGGCCTAGGGCATGATGTAGGTCAACTGGGCATATGGTTGGTTAGGTGTAAATTACCTGTGACTGGGTAATGTAGGATTGAAGCACCACAGTAGAACCGTCTAAAGAACTATGGGAGCCGAGGTGCTGCATGACAGGGTTCACATCTACTCTAGACTTTGGAAAATTTACTTTTCCACTGTAAAATCAGCGGTCAACAATTTTTAAAAAATCAGCTGGGTGAGTGATTTTTTGGGAGAGTTTAATTTTGTATTTGGAGGTAGTGTTAAGGAAATTTAGCCCAGGTCTGTAGTTCTGCGAACTACCCCTAGTTTCTAAAAAGGACTTTGTTTATACCTATATATTATAGATATTTAAGAGCATAAGTAACTCTTGCATTGACAGAAAATAAATTACTGTTGGATTACAAACCATTGCCTGTAAGCTAATTTAGGAATATTCCTCAGTGGCAAGCTAGAATTGGTTGTTGAACATTTGCAACAAGGTAGCTAATCAGTGGTAGGAGGGTGAATGTCAGCAACATTAATAGGCTTAGAATAACTATTAATTATGCCATGCTGGGCCTCATAATTCCTCGTTTGGTCAGGATTTTGATGGCCTAAAGTGTAGAGAAGCTGATCTATTCCTCTGTTAGCATCTTTCTATAAGGATGAGCGCCTGCTTTTTAATAATAATTATGTAGATGGAGGGCGCAGGGCTACAAGTCCTCATTGGATGGGTGGGTTCCATTCTCACTCGCACTGCTGGCCCTGCGTTCGATTCTCCGACCGGCCAATGAAGAATTAGAGGAATTTATTTCTGGTGATAGAAATTCATTTCTTGCTATAATGTGGTTCTGATTCCACAATAAGCTGTAGGTTCCGTTGCTAGGTAACCAGTTGGTTCTCAGCCACGTAAAATAAATCTAATCCTTTCGGCCAGGCCTAGGAGAGCTGTTAATGAGCTCAGTGGTTTGGTTAAACTTAGGTATACTTAACTTTTTTACAAGTACAGTATAAAATCTGACCAAGAAAATGCCAAAAATGTAGGTTTTTCCCATTGCCAAAGATGATGGAACATGTTTACATTTTACGATTTCAGGGAGCACACTGGGAAAGTTGGGCTTTTGGGAGGGAGATAAAAGGTGAAACTGTGACAAGGCCGTATTCTAACATTTCAATAACAGACCGTAAGGCTTAAGAAGGAATGTATATCATGGCGATCAAACTAAAGAAACATAGCAAAACACAAACTTATAGTACCCCCAAGTAAGTGTGAACATCAGCACATTCGAGTACATGGCCTGGCCCAGCTGTAGTAGGCATTTCAGAGGCAGTACAACCAACCAGACTTACCTCTACATAACCTTAACTAGGAAGTACACGTAGTGCCATGATGTGGCTTAGGGGGGACATTGCCCCCTCCCCCCCAGAATACCATACTATATCAACACACAGCATAATGTTGAGTGAGAAGTTTTCATTTGAACATATGACCTGCACTAGGCTAGTACTGTACTTAAGGGTAAAAGGTCAGAATTGCCACTTGAAAATTGATGGAAATTGACTAGGTAAGTTGGTTCTAGGGTGGTTTAGAGCATGTAGAATAACTTTTGTTTTATGGAAGTTTTCATTAGGTGGCAAACTAATAGAAATATAGCTGTGACCCCTCTGTCTGCAAACTACCCAATACAGTACTGTTTTCTTAGGGATTCTGTTTTCTTATGGATTTGCAATACCATAAAAGGGATTGACATTACCATAAAGGGCATTTATTTGCACCCCCAGTATGCTTAATACCCTATGAGACTGTTTCAGAATACAGTCGACCCCGGTACTTGAGTGGATGCGTACCACTACCCCCAGAAATACTTAAAACCCCCCTAAAAATGTCTATAACTGTTTATTTTGATAGTTCAAAGCATCAAAAAAACCCTCTAAAAATGCTTATTAGTTTTATCACAAAAAGTGCATTCTGTCATGAAAACGGTATGAAAATACAGTAATTTGTGAATATTTCTCAATGAAAAATACCACAAATAGGCGAATTTTCTGCGAATAATTATGTATATATGTTCCATAGAGAAATCTGTGAATCCAGAATCACGAATAGGCTGGGGTCAACTGTACATAAATTCCATGGTATTCACAATAAGACTTGACTAGAAATACAAAGGCCTGGTGCAATATGCACTGGGTTCCAAAATTGATAACACTATCTTCCTAACAAATGATAAATGTGAGCTTCAGATCTCCATAAAAGTGAGAGATCCATTTGATCTCCCATTTCTTCTTGTTCTCAGATCCTTGAGACCAGCTGTCATGGTAGGAGCTAAGCCTCCCTCAGTTGATGTAAGACTCAGGAATGACAGCTGGTACTGTATCTTCTAAGTTAAGACTTCTTGTTGCGCTCTGACTGACTTTAGTTGAAACTTTATTTTTTATTGTGTTTACAGTATTTGGTTTTTTGTTCAACATGGATTTGAACAAGGAATGGTATTATTGTAACCAGTTGTGGGGTTCAGCATTGGAAGGTCCTGTGAGCAGCAGTGGAAAGCTAAAAGATGTTTGCCACTGAATCTCTTTAGCTCCTCTCTTACAGTCTGTGCTCTCTCTCTCTCTCCTCCCCCTAGTATCTGCTTGTTCTCCTCTGGCACTTAAGGGTAGGTAGCCAGCCTGTGCTCTCTGACAGTGCTGACCTTTACAAGACAGTGATGCGTGTTCATGGTTCACTCCCCACCTACAAATGATTTTTTGATAACTGTACTGGAGCACCACACCTGTGTCCAGTACTGTATTATGTGGGCTCATACTACCTTGAAACTATGACAAAGAACTTAAGTTTCTTCTTCTTTGCAAAAGGGCCAGGAGTCTTTCCAGCCCTCTTGGCACATCCCCTCCAGCTCCAATTGTTGCTGGTGGAGGCAAGGGGGAGAAGAAGAGAATGGAGACAAAGATAGACTGTTCCCTTCTTTAGCTGCCTTGAGCAGGGATAGTCTGTGTCCTTTGGGACAGTCACAGACTATCCCTACTCAAGGCATCTAAAGAAGGGAACAGTCTATCTTTTCAAGGACTTTGCCGTGCTCCAGTTTCAAGCTTTACTAACAATTCCTTTGGGCTTCGCCTATGAGAGTCTAGTGTAAGACATCAGAATGATGATGAGAAAGAATGATGATGAGAATCTTTAGTTTATGGTTGTCATAGCTTTTGGTAAGGCAGTTTAGATGTTTATAATACTGGTCAGTATATTATGAAAAATTCTGATTTATTTGTAAGAGTTATAGATACCTTTTGAGTGTTACCCATCTTATAACAATTTTCTATAAATGAACGTCCACATGGAAGAATATAGTGTAGAATTATTTTAGATTACAAGGAAACATTAATGTTTTTCTTTTGAATTTCAGGTTTCGTATGTATTCCATAATGAAGACTTGAAAATACATACATCTTTTTTATTGTGTAATTCTGATTTTAATGAGCTAGTTTAAATGATTTTAAACTTATGTAACTTTTAACTTTGTGACCAGTAACTCTGGAAAATTTTTGCTTTTAATTATGGTCAAAAGCTAAAAAATCCTAATAAAAGGTAGATTTTAGAGTAAAAGTTAAAAAAAAACTGTTCATGAAGAGACAATGGATCCAATTCCTCAAAGTACCATAGTGAAAACCAGCACTGACAACTCCGCAGTCAGACAGGAACCCGAATGCTCTACAGCTAAACAAACTTGTACAAGCCATCATGTCCAACAAATTGACAGTGGTGAGTATATTTAAGTTATTGAGTAGATATATTATGATACTACTGCAGACTTTATTGTATATGATATGCAAGTCTGTTTTTGCACATGCAATAATGGGTAAAACAATTCAAGTGTTGTATTGCAGCTCCATTTGACCCCCTTAAAGAAGCTCATTATGAATTGATGATCTGTAGTATGCATCTGATAAATATGTAAAGATGTGTCATGCACTCTTTTGTAATGCAAATAAATCCTTTTATGTTTGACGTCAGAATGTTTAGTCCTTGGTGCAATTCAGTGAGTAGTGGTTACGCTTTTAATTACTGAGACAACGGTGCACATGTCCATGGTGTGCTCGCTTTTTTTAAATGTGGAATTTTATATAAAACAAGAAAGCTAGAAAAGTTTTACAATTTTATACAGTATAATTTCATAGCTTTCTTATTTGCTAAAGTAAAATCTTACACTTCAGGGACAAATGCTTGTGGGCCTTTTTTGGGAAATGTAGAACAAACTTATTTTGTTATTTAGACTGGTACTTTATCAGCTTTTGAATTTTTGATTTACAGTGATGATGTTTGGAGGTGATGGGTGACCATTACAGTAGTGATCACTACCCAGTTATCATTGGTATCAATAGCTCACCAGAGCCCACCTTTCCAGAGACTACCAAATTGAATTTAGAAATAAAAACTGACATACATACACTGTATTAAAAAAAAGTACCATTGATGCTGTTACTGAGGGTTTCCCCAGTACAGTAATTGGTGATGCTGGTAAATAAATTATTTGCAGCAGGTTTACAGCTATGTACTCCCAAGAACTATTAATAGGAGACATAATTGCCAACACTAGAGTTGAGTAATGAAAAGTAAGAACAAAATTTAGGCTAAAGGGAATAAATTTTAGTTTCATCAATATAAGTAAAACTGTCATTTTGGTATGGAAAACAATTAGAAAAATAACCAGAAAATATGTACCTTGTAAACCTCTAGTGTGCAAAACAGTAATGTAAAAGTTGCTGATTCCCAGAAGGTTGCATTAAATACTTGCAAACAACCATTTTACTGATATGTCAGAGAAGTCAGAAAGTAAACCTCATGCAGACTATAGTCAAACTCAGCCTTTTAGTCCGCTAAGGCGTTGGCCTTTGTTTACCCTGGATTTTTCGCACCGTTGCCACGTCTCCCCAGGTAGGTACTTCCGCCACACCTATCTCTCTCTCTCTCTCTCTCTCTCTCTCTCTCGTGACTTTGTAGAGTGTAGGGATTTCATTTCTTTCGTAAAATTCCAGTACAGTTCTTCTCAGGACACACTTACCAAGTCATCAAAATTCATAACTGTTGTAGGCTGAGTTTTTGTCGGTGAATGGAAGATAGGTTTCTTGTGTTCAGCCACTGACCACCATTCTTGATTTGCTTTGGAGCAAATCCTTCTAACTGTCCTTTCGCTTACTTTGGTGGCTTTGGCTGTCCGAGCAAGGGCTTGAGTGGTTGGTAACAAAGGTGCGCCGTTGGCCTTTTCATCTAAAAAGTACCGATTGACATTGTAGATTATTTCCTTCGCTTGACTGTGCAGGCGGGGGCAGCGAGAAGTAGATGTTTACATGGTGGGTTAGTGACACGGAATGACCTTGTCTGGCTGAGGTGGCAATGGCGCACTGACCCAGCACAGCGGTGTTGTCAAATCTCAGGAAAACATTTTTAATAATTTTAATTTCCCCAGCAAAAACTTAGTCATTCTTAAACATATGGAGTTTTATTATAAAACAGAGTAATTACCTTATATTTAGTTAGTATAAAAATATCAAGAGACATTTCGTCATCACTGTTTAGAGAATTGTGGCATTTGTACGGAAATTCTCGGCTTAACGCGGCCACCGCCTTAGTGGCCAAAAAGGCTGAGTTTGACTATAGTGGCAAAGAAAAGAGGGGAAAAAAGCAATTGTTGTTCCTACAGGAATACAAACCATTACCTTTTTATGTCAGTGTATTCCTCAGCAGCAGCAGACTGCTACGTGTCTCATCCTCATTTTTAGTTGTAGCTGGAGAGTAAAACTCAAGGTTGGAGTAAGGTGAAGAAATACAAGCATGCATCTTCTCCCCCTCCTCATCCTCATTGAATCCCTCCTCTTTCTCCTTTTCTTCTTATGGCCTTCCTCCCTTTTTCCAGTAAGAAGAGGTCTCTTCAGACTTTGAGCGAGTAGCTATTCAGTTGTGATGTTTGCAATAGTTGGGGTTGATACTAGTCGCTCTGATTGTTCTCATGAGCCAGCATCTTCCTATTCCTTCTGAGACAGGATAACTGCCCTGAACTCTTCTCCAGATCTTACTTAGCTAAAGTATGTGGAGAGTAATTGGTGCTGCCCTTTATTTTTGGTGTGTGCACAGTCATAGGTGGATCATACAGAACAGGCCAATGCTGTATGATACGTTCTTGAGTGTTGTGGTGAGCGGCGTGTGCTTGATCATGCCAATACTCAGGATGTTCCTGACTTGTCTAGGGCTCTCAGTGACTCCACAATTAATGCTCGATAGTTTTCACCTAGCCTTTACTAGTTTGACATTGGTCGATCATTGGGAGTCCTGTGAAAGGGTTGGTCATGGATCAGAATATGTTTGTTCCATTAACAAGTCAACTTGAGTTCATGGGGTGACAGTTGGTACCACCCACCCACTGGTTCACGTCCATGATCCCAGGGTAGACTGGTGTGTTTGCCTCTCTTTCCAAAGAGGATACAATTTATGATCTAAGGATCTGTTATGACAATGAGAGTCCATCTCCTTTAGAGCCCTTTTCAGTACATCAGAAGGAGAAATCTTCACTTTAGTCCTTTCCTTTCACTGGATCAAATTCATTTAGTGTATTAACTACCTCACTCTTGTTTATGTGACAGATATCCTTAAGACCATCATTAATCTTTGAAGGGAGACCATAACCTCCCATTTTATGTCCAACAGAGGCAAACAATGTAGATGAGAGACTTAACAGGGAAATCATAAAAATTCTATTTGCCATTCTGGGTTGGGAATTTGGTACTGTCGAGGTCCGTCCCCAAAAGATCTCTTTCCTCAAACTATATTCATCAGTGGTGCAAATTATAATTCTTTCAAAAGTTACTGAACACCTAATAAGAGGTGTAACGTTATCTGTAAGAACAAAAATTGCGTATATCACCTTGAACAGTAGCAGTCATACCACTGATGAATCTCTTATGTAGGTGAATAAACATTAACTCCTTACTGTTCACATTTTTTTGCAAATGTGTAAAAAAAAAAAAAAATTTTTTTAATTTTAGATGTTCTATATATTTAGGGTAGTATGCAGTCCATAGTTTTTGTGGAATAATTATCAGTGCATTGAAAGTTGTAAACTTTGAAATATAACATATTTTTACACTCCTGAATTGATCCAGAAAGGCATAGAAAAATGGGAAAAATTAAACAGATTACTTTAGTTGATAATGTTTTTGAAATGTGATGTTTTCTTATTAATGCAACATTATGAAGTTTAATGAGAGAGAGAGAGAGAGAGAGAGAGAGAGAGAGAGAGAGAGAGAGAGAGAGAGAGAGAGAGAGAGAGAGCCACCTCTGCATTATGAATGGTACACAATATTGACACATCTTTTTTTTTTTTTGTCTTTTCATTGCTGTAAACTCTTAACTTTTTCTTGGAATCTAAAGAAAAATTTGCAGTTATTTTAATCTTGTAAATCCATTAAGTCTTCATAATTATCACTGCTAATTTCTTCATCATTTATCTCGATGATTGTGGAAGTTATGAGATGGCAAATATAAAAATGTTTTCAGCAGATGTTCTGGCGTATAACCTGAAGCTGTCATAAAAGTACAGTACTCAAGAATCATTGCCATTTAATGAAAAAAATGCACACTAAATGCTTGTTTTAGGAGGGGAAGGATAGCAAGTGGGAGACAGCTTTGTGTCATTTGAGGACTGGCTATACTTATTTGACACCAAGTTTCTTAACCCTTAAACGCCAAGCCTCTATTTACAAAAACGTCTCCGTATGCCGGCGGCGTTCGGTGAGTTAGCGCCAAAGCGGAAAAAAAGTTTTTTTTAAAAAAATCACAGCACGCTAAGTTTTTAAGATTAAGAGTTCATTTTTGGCTCATTTTTTTGTCATTGTCTGAAGTTTAGTTTGCAACCATCAGAAATGGGAAAAAATATCATTATCATATATAAATATTGAAATATATGACAGCGCAAAAAAAATTTTTCATATATAATTTTATACAAATCGCGCTGTGAGCAAAACGGTTAAAGCTAACGGGTTATTTTGTTTTTATTTGTATTGTACACTAAATTGCGATGATTTTGGTATATAACAAATTGTAAAACGATCAAAGCAACTCAGAGAAAATATTATCACAAAATGATGCATGAATTAAGTAACGCATGGACGTAAAAAAATGTTTTTTTCAAAAATTCACCATAAATCAAAATATTGTGCTAGAGACTTCCCGTTTGTTGAATAATGAAGCTAATTGATTGAATATTACTAGACTGTAAGTGTTTTAGCTTACAATTGCAGTTTTTGACCATTTCGGTCGAGTTAAAGTTGACCGAAAGTCGAATTTATTCTATTTATCGTGATTTATATGAAAATATTTCAAAACTGATAAAAGCTACAACCATGAGTTATTTTCTGTTGTATTGTACATGAAATTGCACACATTTTCATATATAAAACTTTTTGTAACGACTAATATAAAACTGTGCAAATATTACAACAACGTGACGAAAGAATTTCTGAGATGTTCGGCCGAGTTACTGCGCAGATGTAAGGAAAATGTTCTTTTCAAAAATTCACCATAAATCGAAATGTTGTGCTAGAGACTTCAAATTTACTGCAAAATGAAGGTAAACGATTGAATATTACTAGAATGTAAGAGTTTTAGCTTACAATTGCGTTTTTTTACCATTTCGGTCGAGTTAAAGTTGACCGAAGGTTGAAATTTTGGCAGTTATCGTGATTTATGTGAAAATATTTCAAAACTCATAAAGGCTACAACCATGAGCTATTTTCTGTTGTATTCTACATGAAATTGCGCACATTTTCATATATAAAAGTTTATGTAACGACTAATGTAAAACGATGCAAACATTACGACAAAGTGACGAAAGAATTTCTGAGATGTTCGGCCGAGTTACCGCGCAGACGTAAGGGAAAATTTTTTTTTCAGAAATTCACCATAAATCGAAATATTGTGCTAGAGACTTCCAGTTTGTTGCAAAATGAAGGTACATGATTGAATATTACTAGAATGTAAGAGTTTTAGCTTATAATTGCGTTTTTAACCATTTTGGTTGAGTTAAATTTGACCGAAGGTTGAAATTTTGGCAGTTATCGTGATTTATATGAAAATATTTCAAAACTGATAAAGCTACAACCATGAGTTATTTTCTGTTGTATTCTACATGAAATTGCACACATTTCCATATATAAAACTTTATGTAATGACTAATATAAAATGGCGCAAACATTACGACAACGTGATGAAAGAATTTCTGGCGCGGACATAAGGAATAAGTTTTTTTTAAAAATTCACCATAAATCGAAATATTATGCTAGAGACTTCCAATTGGTTGCAAAATGAAGGTAAATGATTGAATATTACTAGAATGTAAGAGTTTTAGCTTACAATTGCATTTTTTACCATTTCGATTCGAGTCAAAGTTGACCAAAGGTTGAAATTTTGGCAGTTATCGTGGTTTATATGAAAATATTTCAAAACTGATAAAAGCTACAACCATGGGTTGTATTTTGCTGTATTTTACATGAAATTGCGCACATTTTCATATATAAAACTTTATGTTACGGCTAATATAGAACAGTGCAAAAATTACGACAAAATGACAAAAGAATTTCTGAAATTTTCGGCCGAGTTACCGCGTGGGCATAAGAAAAAAGTTTTTTTCAAAAATTCACTATAAATTTGTTGCAAAATGAAGGTACGTGATTGAATATTACTAGAATGTAAGAGTTTTAGCTTACAATTGCGTTTTTCGACCATTTCAGTCGAGTCAAAGTTGACCGAAGGTTGAAATTTTTTGTAGTCGACGTACAGTACGTCCACTTGGCACCCAACAGACAATTTTAGTCGACGTATGATACGTCCAGTAGGCGTTTAAGGGTTAATGGCAGGGCAGGCCCAGTCATTTTATGAAGACTGCTTAACTGTTCAACACTCGTTGGGTGAATCTCCCCATCTTGGGAGCCTGAGAAGTTGTTTTCTCCTTTAAGTATCAGGATGGTGATGGCAGGTACTGTACTGTAATCTTCAAGAGAGTTTGACTGCTTCACAAAATATATTTTTAATAGCGGCTTGCAAATTATGTATACTGTATTATCCAAAGAGTTTTCATTATTATAGTTTTATTTTATAACAAACTTTATGTTTAATTCCCTTTCAAAGATTTTATGAAATGTTAATTTTTGATAGTGGGTGCATGTGTGTGTGTATGTGAAAGTGCATGAAAAATTTAAATGATATATGAACATAAATGATTTATGTTGATAACCTTTCTGGTTGTTATAACAGATAATTTATTTGAATCAGTCACTCAGATGGGTTATCAGAGCCTCCAGTGCTGAACTGCTTATGTCAAAAATATAGAGTGAGTCTTTTCTTTTTTGGTCAGTCCACCACCTTTCAGATCAGACCTACTATACTATAACCAATTTATGAGCGGACTCCGAGCCCATTTGCAACGTTGCCAGATCCTTCTGACCATTTTAATCCACACCTGGTTTGACCTCTTTAATCTATGGGCAGACTACGATAAAGAGAAAGGGTAGTTTAAATCGCTCGTTAAAGCAGATTTGAATGGTCAAAGTATATAATCCTTTAATTTCATGCAGCACTTTGCGAAATGATTCCTTGCAGCCACCAAACCCAATATTTTCCTTCACTTGTTGTAAAACTTTGTCTATCGTTGGAATTTCTTTCCTTGCATAAAAAGCCAATACAGTTCGCCGTATAACGCATCGATCGAAATCGTCCACTTTTGTTACGGTTTTTGATCTTTTCCTTTTCTTTTCCCTAAAAACCAGCTCTCCAAATTCTTCTTCCGTTTCTTTAGCTTCCTTACAAATCTGATGCAAAGTAGTTTTTGATATCTTCGTTGCATCTGCGGCACGTTTGACTGCTTGATTGATGCCAAACTGTGAAATTCCATTTTCTTTTTCCCATTTAAAAAACTAGTACACATTGTATGCCATTTCGTGTTCTTCAGGACGAAGGACACAGCGTGGGGAACTCTCCATGGTGTTTAAGGAAGCTTGCTGTGCGAGACAATGAATACGGAAGATTATCTCGACCCATTTTATACGATTTGACTAAGGGTCTCAGTGATCTGACCCAAGTGAAGAAGTGGCAGCAAGTTTGCCAGATTGCCAAGTTTCATTTTTCTTCCCTTCTCTTAGTGAAGCAAAGGCAGCCGGATTTTAAGGAGAATTGGCAGCGCTGGAATTGGTCTTGGAGTCCGCTCATAAAATGGTTTGACTTTAAGCTGTTGAGTCTGAATGTTTGTGCACCCTTGAGTGAGATGATAGCATGGTCATTTTAGGGAAAGTATCTCTCTGCTTAGTGATGTCATTCCATCAGAGAGTGGTTTTCTGCAATGGTTCCTCTCCTGCCCAAGTAAATATGGTATTTGGCTGTGTGAGGTAATGATTTGTTTGTATTATGAATGTTTTGAAAGCCAATATCATATTTTTGAAAATAACAATCCATTGCTTTTCACTGAGGTCCCCTTTCTTCCCCACATATTAGCTGCAGGTGCATTAAATCAAGAGCAAAGTTACATAAACTGAATATGGAACATGAGATGTGGAATTCTTACTAGTAACAAGATCATCTGTTTCTAATTATGGATTTAGTCTCATTTCAAACTGATGTGTTAAGCTTAGATAATGGTTTGTATTTTTAAATAAGAATTGTTAAAAATTTAATACCATATACAGTCCAACCTATTTAAACTGGCTCCCTTGGGACCAGGCCATAGTTGGACCACAGAAAATCCCAGATGACAGAAATCCCCTCAAAAAACCCTTACAATGACAAATTCTTGCCAGTTCATTCCACATACATATTGCTGTGTTATCAAAAGTAGAACAAAGCTTATGAATAATCACTGTCATTTGTTAGGTTTAGTTCCTTATGTGAAATCTGGGCTGTTCCATAAATATCTTCCCAGAAATGCTTACACCTTTGGTTTGCCGGAGCTTAAACCACTTTCAATGTGCATTATCGAGCTCTGATCTCCTGGCACCTTTCGATGTTTTTCGGCATTGGAAACTCTTCTGCCTTCTGTTCTCAACAAAAACCTAAAAATCTGCTGCTTTTGTTTCTTTTAACCTGCAATGAGAGAGAGAGAGAGAGAGAGAGAGAGAGAGAGAGAGAGAGAGAGAGAGAGAGAGAGAGAGAGAGAGAGAGAGACTCTTGACCTTGCAAAGGTTGTTACACCAAAAGGTATCCATTTGCAGAATTCAAATAACAGTTATATTAAGAATGATCATTTTAATAAAACTTGTTTTACATATACAGTACTCTATACTGTTGTATTCCATGCATTATTGTCATGTTGTATTGTAATTTATGAACATACCGTTCAGGCGCCATTTGCATTCTAATTATGTTTACATTTTTAAATTCATCAGCTGATTGCAAATTACCATCATCATCATAGCCATTAGTTGTTAAATTAAACGCATTTCGTAGATTGTTTTTTTTTCTGTAAATTCTGTAAATTATCACTGCTGAGTTTAAAAATGCAACTTACTATACTTTATTTATTAATGCAGGAAGTTAAATGATGTAAAGGTGTGATTTTGCCAGTACAGTATTTGATTTTGTGTTTGCCTCTTCCAAAACGTTTTGTGGCTTGCACATTACAGTGTTCAGTATTTGTTTCTTCAGCCACAGGTACAGCTGTTAATTTAGTGGCAAACTTTCTTAACACTTTCCTTTCCATTGAGTGAAGGATGAATAAAGAATTATTTTATTCTTATGTATGGAATTCACTGTTGAAAATTAGCAGATTTTTAACAAGTTGACAACTGACTGCAACCCTTATTAAACGTGTGTTATTTAGGGTAAATGCCATTGGCAAACAGCTGTTTCTCGATGCAGTTGTTTATGTCAGTACTTGCTGTTGTTTATGCCAGTGTCTTGCAAGCAGTAGTAAGTGGTTGTTAATTATAAGAAATAGCGATGAATTCTGAGACAAGTCATAATGTTGGTAAGCCTGATTTAATGTACAGGCAGTCCCCGGTTAATGGTGGGGGTTCCGTTCCTGGCCGAGCGCCGATAACTGGAAATCATTGATAACTGGATCGTCACAGTAATTATGGTAATAAACAGCTTTTATAATGCTGTAAGTGCCGATTGGCACCAATAAACTGCTTACCGACGCTGAAAATTGCTTACCAACGCTGATAAACCACGTACTGAGCTGATAAACCACCTACTGGAGCTGAAAATATGGTTAATGATGTCGTTAGCCAAGCGCTGTAAAACCGAAACGTCGTTAACCAATGCTGCCGATAAGCATTTAACCTAATGAACTTTGGCTTCTAGCCTATTTATTAGTTAAAAGTTAACTTGGATGTAATATGCATTATCAGTGAGGCTTACCGAAACTGAGACAGGCGTAGAAAGCCTAGCATATTGTAATCTACTGAAAATACATCGCTCTGAAAATACATCGCGCACTATACACAATGGAATCTAGTTTTTGGACAAAATTTTAATGATTGCTTGATACACAAGATCGGAAGATACACAGATGTATACACAAATTACAGTTCGTTTGGATGCTGTATATTTTTTAGGGAAATACACTGAGCTTGTGTATTTAGGGAGCAAGCTTCAGTTCTAAAATCTTAAAAAATCCAAAAACTGAAACGTGTGGCATTGCCCTTGTAGCTGCTCAAGAACTAGTGGTAGCTGATTCAAAATCATCACAGACCACAGCTGAATTTTCGAGGTCGGACTCTATTGCATTTTTGTTGACTTGAATGATAAAAAATTTATTTATTATACTATATAAAATGTTGGGAAATATCTTTCCCGTACATATTATTACATATAGTGATCAGTTCTTGGTGAAGGTTGACTAACTAAACACCAGCATTCTCTCTCTCTCTCTCTCTCTTTTGCACATTAATTTGCATGTATTGCTTTGAATTACAGTATGTAATTAATATAGCAAGGAAATATATATTTGAGATTAAAAGCTGTAGCTTAATATAGCAAGGAAATATATATTTGAGATTAAAAGTTGTAGCTCTTGTAAAAGAAACTTCAAGTGCAGTATTGAATAGGCAGTATGTGCAATAGCTTTCCCTATGAATTCCATGTTATTGTTCCTTTGTCAAAATACATTTATGAAATTGTTGGATTTGGGAAGGTTTCTGATAGCTATTTTGATTAACATTGTGTAATGAGTGTAGTGTATTTTTTGTAACTGTAGTCACTATGTTTTTAAAGTCAGTGTTTTGTATTTTGTGATTATATTAGTTTGTTTCACACAGTTCCATTAGTCATATACATGCTTCATTTCCATGATGCGGAAATCCCAGTTTCACACAATTCCATTAGTCATATACATGCTTTATTTCCATGATGCAGAAATCCCAGTATCACCTTACTCATATTAGTAAGGATCCAGAACAATCCACTCTGCATGCCCTGTTCTGCTTACTAACATCATCTGCCCTCCTTTCTTAATTTTTTTTTTAAGACACCAATTTCCAGGATTTGCATAACCAGCAGCAGTGCTTCGGTTCATATTATCATTTCATTGTCATCTTTTTCATATTTCACCTTTTAATATTTTTATTTTGCAATGTGTCAGTATTGGGTTGTTGTCTTGGATTCCTCCCTCTTGCTGTTTACCTAAGTAGAGTTTGTTATTTTCTTCAGCTTTCAGGAATGGGTTCTGGGTGGTGTTAGGTCTCATATGTCAGATAGAACTCAGGTGCTAGATATACCTGCCAATGTCTAGTGGATTTTTCTCTTGGGATGTACCTTGATCCTACTTAACTACTAGGTGCTATGCTTGCTGATGACTTGATGAAAAAGAAGAAACAAACATGTGTGGTATCAAGTATCTTGTGGACCTTTGGGAGCTTTGAGTCACCAGCCTCTTGAACCCCTTCGTCTTCCCAGAGTCTATTGGTCTGGGAGTTGAAGGACAAACTCATCTCCTTAGTTATACAGGCAGCCATCTTGAGTATAGGAATGTTGGCAGTTCTTTAGCCTTATGCCCTAAGACTCTATCAGCCAGGTGCCTAAACAGCTCATCAGAGATGTTCCTTTCAGCTTCTGTAAAGCAGATAATTCCAAAGCAGACCTCACTTTCCCTTCTTCATTTTTAAATAACATAAAATTAATACTACCACTAGAATGACTCTTTGCTGCCTCTTGTCTAAGGAATTATATAATGTCCTAACTAGAATTTTTCTTTTCAGAAGACCATATGTCTTCTGATGTTAAGTTATTATATTATGGTTTTCTGACTAACTAAACTTGACTTGAAGCTGGATTCATGAAATTCATGTCTTTATTAAATAATTTGGTCTCTTTTTGATCAACATGGCATGGACTTGATTAAGAAATTTGTGAAATCTGTACCCAGACATCCATTCAGACCTCTTGAGCTGGGAAGCTCCTTGCGAGAAGTGTCTCAAGTTTACTTGATGCAGAAGACTGTTTCTTCTGGTTCTGATTTCTTCGAGATGGGGGTCAACTAAATTGGTGACCTTGACACTTTTCATGAATGATCATCTGTGGCCTTCTCCCCAACCTAAATAGCATACAAACCCATAATGCAAATTTTTCCTTGCAAACCCATTAATCGTTTAGTGAGTGTCCTCATCACTACCCTCAAGCTTGTCTTGTTCTGCTTGACCAATATAATCTTAATGAGACTGGGGTTTCCACATTATGGAAATATGCATGGTTAATGGTTTTATATGAAAACATTTATTTTGAATTAAAAAGACAGTGTTTTACATTTTTTTTCATTATGTTATGCTCTACAGTAATAGGTTCTAACAATTAATCTAGTTTAGTGGGTGAATATACAAGTACCATCCTACTTATGACCAAGCTTGGTTCCAACCAGCCGGTCATAAGTCAAATTGGATTAAGTCGAACCTTACAAAGTGGCCGACATACTGGGTAGGACATAATATCAAACCTTTGCTATATAAAGTACCTACATAGTACAATCATTACAGTATTTCAATCTTTTTACCATAATGTACTTCTATTGGTATATTGTAATCATTTATGTAATGTATATTATGTACAGGTAGGCATCGATTTGCAATGGGTTAGGTTCTTGCATGCATGTCGGAAGTTGATTTAACTTAAATCGGTTTGAGGTTCAGTCTACAGTAAAGTTAATACTGTATGATGCGGCTGATAGGCAAGGTAACTCAAACTGATGCTGCCTGAGTGTTGAGAGAGCTCTCCTAGATGGCGCATTGCATAAGTCAGTGGTCAGCTGTCTTACGGCGTGCACTCTTATGCTTCAGCCCACCCAGACCCACTGCCAGAAGTATGGTTGTAAGTATGAGTGGTCGTATGTTGAGCAGGTTGTAAAACGGGTGGTACTTGTATATTGTAAAAGGCATTATATTGACTAACTTTAATGATGAGTAAAGGCAAAGAAAGACCTTTCCTACTGATTTTTCTTTTTCACAGAAGAAACCAATACTAGCACAACAACAGCCAACCATGAGCTCAGCAAGATACAGACGTTTGTTTTCTTTGACTTGGAAACAACAGGTGCTATTGGAATGGACTGCAGAATACTGGAACTTACTATGGTTGCAGTCTCACGGGAGGACCTCCTTAAAATGAAGGTAAACCAGGGTATTATGGTTAACAATACGCCATCATCAAAAAGGAGTAGTGAAAGTGTATCCCCATTACCTAAGCTACCTCGCGTCATCCACAAATACACACGACTGTATTATCCAAGAAAGTTAATACTCCCTGTCATTGAAGACTTAACTGGACTTAACAATGAGCTGCTCCATCGCTTACCAGGTTTTAGTTGTGCAAGCGCAGAAGCACTGAACCTTTTCTTGGATCTTCCCAAACCAGTAGCACTTGTTGCTCATAATGGGAATCGCTATGATTATCCTTTGTTAATGGCAGAAATGAATAATGTTCTTGATAATATATATACCTTGAAGAGTGTCTGTACTCTTCTCTGTGTTGATTCCTTGTTAGCATTTAGAGCCATTGATTCTGACTTAAAAATAGAAGAGGAAGTTAAAGAAATTTCAGAAATAACATCGCTAGCTGCATCCTTTTCATTAGATGACATGAGTAATGATGATGAGGATGAGGAGTTGGATTTTGAACCTGAAAGAAAAAAGGTTCGATGTAAAGGCGATGGGGATGATTCCCGAAGAGCAATTACCCCACCTTCTCCTCTGGATGAAGGCCAACTGGAAATTTCAGCAGAATTGCCTGTAACCCCTCTGAAAGATCAGTGCATTATAGTTAATGCCCCTAAAACTCCTATGAAAGCTAAGATTATGCCTAAATCTCCTGTCACTCCAGAACCCAATGCACATGTAAGTAAGGTGAATGGTACTAGTAGCGTCCGTCGTAGCTTAACGTATGGAGTTAGGAAACGAAAGTGGGATGGAACACAACCTTACAAACAAGTTAATATTTACAAACGTTTGTTTGGAAGTCAGTATGATGCTCATAAATCAGAAGCAGATTGTATTGCACTCCTTGAGATATGTGGGTTTTACAGTGACAGGTTTGTTAATTGGGCAGATAATAATAATTCTGAATTCACAAAGGTAAAACCCATGTGGGAAAAAAGAAAAACCTTCAAAATTATGTGATATTTTTGGAGCTGATGGGGTCCATAAATATTGCCTTTATTCTGTTTAATAATCTCTTAAATATTTTGCCATGTTGACAAATGATTGATTGACATCCAGCAAGTTTGGCTGGTGCTTAATTTTATGTCTGAAGAAGTTTTATTTAATTTAAGGATAGATGGCAACTGCCATAGTTTTTGCCAGGGGAACTAATGGAAGGGAAAGATTTAGAATTAAGTGGCAAATTTATAGTTGTCAAGAGGCCATACTATTTATTACCGTATTTAAATGCATATTGAGTTTTTAAAAGAAAATTTAGTGGTTTTTAATCCTGATTTGCCTGTATTTTGAGATAGTAATGCAAAATACAGCTTTTATGTTTTTTAAACAAAAATTCTAGTTTTTTATTATAATATTATAGCTAATTAATTTGTCAACAATGTTTGGTAAATGTGCAGTAGCATCGTGCAACTTCTGTCTTGATGTTCATAGTCGATCTGCACTGTAACATTTCAGATAAGTGCTCATTTACAAAACATCAGTTTAGAAAATAAAAATAATTAAAAGTTAAACCTTTATAGCTCTAGTTTCTTTGTTTTATGTTAATTGACATGAAATCATGCTTGTATTGTTCAAAAATTATGATGTTATGCTATTTATGAATCAAATTGATTTATGTATTTTTATTGTAGTGAATTTAGAATTTTTATCTATTTCTGTGTGAATCCTGTTATATGCACATTAATGTAACTGTTCTACATACATTAGGTATTTGTGAAGTCACTGTATTTAGTATGATAAGATGTGCAGTATTGAAATTCAGTGTGGTTTTGTTCATCAAGAATATAGATGGCCAGTAGCAGATGGACTTCAGTTGGTTATATCCTATATTTTAAAGTTGAAAAAGGGATTGTAGTTAATTTGTAATTACATAACTTATTGATCACTCCTAATAGAGTAGTTGAACTTTTTATGGCTCAAAATCAAGGTCACAAATACAGTGTGTCAGTTTTAATTGATCACTCCTAATAGAGTAGTTGAACTTTTTATGGCTCAAAATCAAGGTCACAAATACAGTGTGTCCCAAAACTGAATTCCACTGGGACTTAAAACTAGAAGGGGAAATAGATTGTCAGCCTTCACAGGTAAGGAATGTACTGCATGAAGAGTATATCTCCTTATTATATGTTATTTAATTTTCAAAAGTTATTAATTTTATTATATACTGCAGAGCTGCTAGATTGTATTAAAGTACAGTGATTGGCAACTTTGATTTTACTGAAGAAATACTGTAAACATTTGTAGCTATGAACTTTTTGTTCTTGTAATGTTATTCATTATTCCTTTAGGATGAATTGAAGAGATTCAGGTTTCAAGGTAGTGTATATCAGGAGAATTGGTTACATTTGCTCATATCTAAATTTTTTTTTTTTTGCTCAATTTGTTAGGATGAGAATATGAGTATTTTTAATACAGTACAAAATTTATTATGCTGTTACCAAACTTCTTAGTCGTATAACTTATACAGTGTCATTTTTAAATTCTTGTTGGTAATCATAATTATTATACAGTTAACCTCCTACCTCTGCAAGGTCATTTTTGCAAGAAAGGGAATGTATGACATGGAAGGGAATAAATTTATTTGAAGAACAAACCATTGACTGACTGCTCATTCATAAGGAAGGCCAAGCCAGTCAGTTTGACAAGTTGAGCTCTCTCGCCAGTGGGGATTTTTTTGTGAAATCTTAAAGTAATAATCTGGCAACTGTAATTCATTGTACCTTAGTTGAAGGCCTATGTTTTACACATCATTTGCTTTTTCCAAAGCATAGTATGAACTCTCCTGTGAGATTGAACAAAATTATAAAAATAATAGTTTTATATAAGTAACTTACCCAGTAATTACATAGCTATTAGAGTCTTTCAACCGGCAGCTCAAAATTTTGAAATTGCGGGTCTGCTAGTTTGTTATGGTTATGGCGGCATGCCCCACCCACTTTTGGGTTTAAGAGAAGGTACAACATAGCAAAGAGCTTCAATTTGTTTCTGCCGGCTATGGTTGAAGGACTGTGGTTAGCAGCAGCTCGAATTTTGGAATTTATATTTTGCTGGTTGTTTGACTTATCTTCAATTGGTGAGGTATTTAATTTCGTAGCCTCTCGGCATAATTAACATAGTGTTAGGCGAATTTTGATCATTGATTGATGACTCTTTGCCCATTTTTTGGACTTGTATTAGACTTTCCTAGGATGTCTGACACTAGTAGTGGTAGCATTAGGTGTTGCAGCCTTTGCAGCAAAGGCTGCAATACTAGACTAACTAAAGAATCTTACGACTTATCTTACGACTTGCACACTATTTGTATTCCACTTAGGGGACAAACATGTTCAGTAAATTTACATTGTGGGGAGTGTAATGACTGGGATATTAAGAAGTGGAAGACTTTAGATGCACATATCAAGAGCTCTTTTGGGATTAAAAGAAGTGTCAGGAACCTGGTCCCAGGAACAGCAAAACTGGCACATTAATGTGAAGGAACTACTGGCCACGTCTCAGGCCAAGCAGTAGCTGTTCACGCCGACAACTCGACGGCTCTAGCCTTCATCCGGAAACAGGGAGGTACCCATTCCTTCGCCCTGTTCAAAGCTGCGAGGGACCTTCTTCTGTGGGCGGACAGCAACAGGGTGGCCCTGTTCCCTCGGTTTGTGCAGGGAAAACTGAACGTCCGGGCGGACCAACTCAGCCGTCGGAACCAGACTCTCCCTACGGAGTGGACCCTGCACCCGCAAGTGTGCCTAGATCTGTGGAATCTGTGGGGCACTCCCATAATAGATCTCTTCGCTACCTCCAAGAACCATCATCTCCCAGTGTTCTGCTCACCAGTTCCAGACCCACTGACTCACTTGGTGGACGCCATGCTCCTAGACTGGACGAACCTGTTTGCCTATGCCTTCCCTCCTTTCGGGCTCATCAGGCAAGTGATAAACAAAGTGAAATTCCATCAGCAGGTCGAGCTGATCCTCGTTACCCCGTTCTGGCCAAGGAAGGAGTGGTTCTGCAGAGGCTGTTGCGGGGTGCAGAAGGGATTCCTTGAGCAAATTATACCAATCCAAGTGGACAGTCTTCAGGAACTGGTGTAGAAAAAATAGTATCTCCTCTTCTTCGACGTCTATAACTCAACTTGCCGATTTTTTCATTTACTTGAGGGATTCAAGAAAATTGATGCCATCAACCATCAAGGGCTACAGAGCTATGCTGTCCTCCGTCTTCTACCATAGGGGGTTAGACCTATCAAATACCCGAGACTTGTCAGACCTCCTCAAGTCCTTAGACACAGCTAAGGCCCCAAAACCTGCCCTTGCCTGGAATTTAGATGTAGTTTTGAGGTGGTTAATGTCTCCAAGGTACGAACCTTTAGAAGGTCTTCCTCTTAGAGACCTCACTAAGAAATCCCTTTTTTGGTTACTTTAGCAACGGCAAAGAGGGTTAGTGAAATACAAGCCATTGACAAGGAAGTGGGTTTTTCACAAGGTAATGCTGTTTGCTCGTTCACCTTGAATTTTCTGGCCAAGAACGAGTCTCCTTCCAACCCGTGGCCTCGGTCCTTTACCATTCAGAACCTCTCCGAAGTGGCTGGCCCTCAAGAATTGGAGGCTTCTTTGTGCCCCGTCAGAGCTATCAAAACTTACTGGGCCAGAACGGCCAGCATCAGAGGACGTTCCTCTAACCTGTGGTGTTCAGTGAAAGATCCAACCAGACCTTTATCCAAGAATGCCCTGGCTTTCTTCGTCAAGGAACTCATCTTAGAGGCACATCAACGAAGAGGACGCATGCCTAGTCAAGTCTCACATTCACGAAGTGCGCTCAATAGCAACTTCAGTGGCCTTTCGTCATAATAAGTCACTTTCGCAGATCACACAGAGCACCTTCTGGAGGTAGAAGTCAGTGTTTGCGTCTCACTACCTTAGGGAGGTTGAAGTTGCGTATCAGGACCTGTTTGCGTTAGGTCCCGTATCGGTAGCAGGCTTGGTTTTAGGGGGAACACACTAGGGGGGTAGGTTCCTTATCTTTCCTTCCCCCTGTGGTTTTATGGTTGCTGAGTTAATGGGAAGCCGGGGGTGCTCAGTTCACCTGGAGTACCCTCCATTCTAGTTGAGCTGCCGAGGGTATAGGGAAGGGGGATGTATTTAACTATTTTTAGGTTAGGCGGTGAGACCCGTTTTTCAGTCTGGTTGCTTTCCAATTGCTCAGGGCAAGAGCAAAAGGAAGTCACCCCTTGTCTCAGTCAGCGGTGTACTTCCCTGACTGCTTGGGTTGTTATGGAGCAGAGTGGCTAGCAGTGCTTACGCCCAAGGCCTCTGCAGGTAATGGAGCTTCAACCAGCAGCAGTACCTCCCTGCAAAAGCCCATCTACCAGGTAAGGTGACTCCTGCCCTTTTGTTGGTATGGATCCTTAAGATACCCATGGTTAGAATTTGTTCCTTTTTTTTTTTTTTTTTTTTTTTGTGTGTGTGTGTGTGTAACCTTTCAATAACTGGTACCTCATCCCCTGCCCTTCCACCTTAAATGTGGAATCAGCTTTTACAGTGTTTTGGTAAGTCATTATAATGAAAATGACATTTTTATGATAAAATGATGTTTCATTATACTTACCAAAACACTGTAACGTAAAGGCCTCCTCCTCCCCGCAGGGGGAGACGTTATCTCAGGTTTTCACTAATTGTGTATACCGAGAATGAAACTGACCTGGGTTTATGGGTATGTCTCCTGCCACGCTACCCCCACTGGCATCCGGTGGGGTTGGGTCTCCCGCCAATTGTATCAGCGTTCCAAACAAAGTTTGAAAATTTATATCTCGGACGTGTCGATTTTAAAGAGATAAAAGCTTTTACAGTGTTTTGGTAAGTATAATGAAACATCATTTTATCATAAAAATGTCATTTTCTGGGCCTACAGTGCTTTGCTTCAGAAATACAGGGGAGGACAGTAGCAGTGCATTCAGACAACACGACGGCACTGGTGTACATCAAGAAACAAGGAGGAACCCACTCTTTCTCCCTGTATGAAGTGACAAGGGACCATCACCAACTTCCTCTCTTCTGCTCACCAGTTCCAGATCCCTTGGCATGGGTGACTGATGCAATGTTGCAGGATTGGTCCAACAAAAATCTGTATGCCTTTCCCCCATTCGGGTTAGTGAGGCAAGTCATCAACAAATTCTGGTCTCATCAAAACCTATCCATGATCTTGATAGCCCCGTTCTGGCCAACAAAAGAGTGGTTCCCGGATCTTCTGGAACTTCTTGCAGACTTCCCGAGACTGCTGCCACAGAAGCAACAACTTCTCAGGCAACCTCACTTCTGACGGTTCCACCAAAACCTGTCTTCTCTGGCCTTAACAGGGTTCAAACTGTTAGGCGACTGGTCCGAAAGAAGGGCTTTTCAAGAGCGGCTTCAGATGCAGTTCCGTAGTGTAGAAGACGGTCTTCAGTTAATGTCTACCAGGCAAAATGGTCCATCTTCAGGTCCTGGTGCTGACAAAATAACGTTTCCTCTTCTGAAACCTCTGTAGCAGAGATAGCGGACTTTCATCTGCTCCTGCGCTCCGCAAAAGGACTTTCCACCTCTACCATTAAAGGATACAGAGCTATGCTTAGCTCAGTTTTCCGCCATAAAGGAATGGATGTATCATCGAACCAGGATTTGTCGGACCTTATTAAGTCCTTTGGCACCACAAAGCCTAAAGGAAAACCTTTGCTGCCCGGGAACTTGGACGTGGTCCGTGATTGGCTTTCCAGTTCACGTTTTGAGCCCATGCAATCTATCTCTTTAAGGGATCTAACCACGAAAACTCTTTTACTGATTGCCTTGGCCACTGCTAAGAGGTCCAGTGAAATCCATGCTTTAGACAGAAACACAGGATTTTCTCAGGGGAATGCAGTTTGCTCCCTTTCCCTAGACTTTCTGGCTAAGAACGAATCACCATCGAATCCATGGTCTCATTCTTTTATGATCAAGAACTTATCCGAGATAATGGATCTGTCTGAAGAAGAAAGAACTCTCTGTCCAGTAAGGACCCTTAAGTTTTATCTTCACAGAACAAAGGATATTCGTGGTACTTCAAGAAACCTTTGGTGTTCTATGAAGTATCCCTCTAGGCTCCTGTCTAAGAATGTCCTGGCATTTTCCTGAGGGATCTGATTTCCAAAGCACATTCCATGGTGAACAAAGACTCACTCTCATCTTTAAAGGTAAAATCCCACGAGATAAGAGCAGTTGCTACGTCTTTGGTGTTGAAGCGCAATCTATCCCTTACGTCAATTGTACAAGTGACGTCTTGGAAGTGCAAGTCGGTGTTTGCATCGCATTATTTAAGGGATATTGAGACGACTTACGATCACTGCAGTACCTTGGGTCCATTTTACATGGCTGGAGTGGTGTTGGGGAAGGAAACGTAGAAAGCGATGTCCTTTCTTTAAGCTCTTCACCTGTGTACTTGGAGTACCTTCCAGTCTTTTGGTTATGGTTGGGTATTGGTGTTTTTAAGTGGTTATGGTGACTATTTACTCTGGTTATTTTGTGTGGTACTGCACCTTGGGCAGGGCCATCTTGTTGTACTTTGCTAGCCCTCGGAATTTAGTCCATCGCTACAAAGCACCCACTGTAGTAGTAAGCCCTCAAGGCTTTACCACCTCGCATCTACTGGATAAGATGAGCACCAACCAGAGGCAGTATCTACCTGTATCAAGTAAGGTTCAATAACATTGATTCAATGTAAGGAGATTTCTATTCTCAAACTCATTACTATTAATAATATTTTGGGGTAGATATGTCCAACATTCCCACCTCCATTCAATTACTATTAATAATATTTTGGGGTAGATATGTACAACATTCCCACCTCCATTCAATGTGGGTCCCACCTCCATTCAATGTGGGAATCAGCTATGTAATTACTGGGTAAGTTACTTATATAGAAATGACATTTTTATAATAAAATAAAGTTTTATATATACTTACCCAGTAATTACATAATCGGAGCCCACCCGCCTCCCCTCAGTTGGACATAAAGGGCATAAACAAATTGAAGCTCTTTGCTATGTTGTACCTTCTCTTACACCCGAAAGTGGGCGGGCATGTCGCCATAACCATAACAAACTAGCAGACCCGCAATTTCAAAATTTTGAGGTGCCGGTTAAAAGAAACTAATAGCTATGTAATTACTGGGTAAGTATATATAAAACCTTATTTTATTATAAAAAATGTCATATTTGAAATTGCTTTATATCAACTCTTACAATAATTTGGAAAATGAACTGCTATTTACCATAAAATCTGAATTTTAAAAAAATTGTGTAATAAATATAATACTATTGAATATTGAGCTCGCATGATTTTTAAAAAATATATATTTTGAGTGCCTTAGCATAAGTTAAAACTATAAAGTGTCCAGAGATGGGTGTGTCTCAACACAAGGTACTTTACAAACTTCTGCATATTTTTTTATGCTTTTTTATGCCATACTGTGATGAATGGTGTGTTGTTAGCTGAGATAGTCATCAAAGGTGAAAGAAGTCTAAAGCCTTCCACTCAGGTGAATACCCCTCGTTACCTGGCTGCCTTTCCTGCTCTTGCTTGTCTCTTCTCTGATTACTATGATGAATAGCAAAGGGATCAGTGCTGATTCTTGTTTGGCATCAACATTGATCTCAGGTTTTTGGGTACACCTGCAACTATTTTCATTCTAGATACAGTGTATGGTGGAGTAACATCACCAGCTGACTGAGTCTTTCTGGTGTCCTCTGTTTTTATAGATCCATTTGATAATATAATTGATATTACTGGCATTCCTTTTACAAGAACAAACACATTGGCCCAGCCCAGTAAGTGCCAATATTTTTAGCTTAGCATTCTGATTAAATTTATTTTTTTTTTAAATCGACTAACTAGGAACCTGAAGATCACTAATTATGCAAACATGTCGCAACACAATTACCAGTGTCCTGTGTTAAATGAGTAGTTCATGATTTGACAGTTGAGCAGGTCATCTTAATAGTATTGAATCCAGAGGCATTGTACACCAAGGAAAGTGACTGAAGAAGAGAAGCAACAGGGGGTCGCATTTAAGGCTCCAAAGACATTTGAGAAATTCAGTTCTCTGAAGCTATTTTTATCATAGCAGTTCTTGCAATGCATAAGGATCTCTAGACAAAATGAACTGTATCTGATTATCACCTGTTTGGGGAAAATATTAAAAAAATTTTGCTTCTTCATTGTCATTCTCTTTCCCTTGTCTGAATGAATCCTGAACCCTTTTCTCCATAACCACAGCTACAGGAATCTTTGAGTAGAGTAGCAGAAAATTATGGAATCTTGTGACCCTGAGGAGAAACGTATGAGGTTGGCAATGAAGATTCTCTGGGTGAACTAGTTGATATATGAAAAATTGGCAGTAAAGCCAGGAACTAGAGCACTTTCAGCTCTACCAGATCCCTTGTGGCCTATGGCAGGGTTACCTGATTTCTGAGCAACCTTTTGTTTTGTGAGATTTTAATGTTGGGTATTTTATTTTATTAAAACTTTTTAGTGGAAATATACCAGTAAGTAACAATAGCAGCAATATTTAATGATATAAATTGCATATGTTTCATCTGCAAAATGGAAGATGATTTCCTGTGGATACTTGGAATTTACAAACTTATGGAACCAGCAGGTCCTGAAGGCTTCAAATAATTGGTTATTCATGTACAAATACTGTACATGATAACATGTTTATTGCAATTTCTCTGCTCACTAAATCTAAAATGACTGATCGTTGATTGTGTGTCCTAAGCATTTACCATGTTTAGGTATTAGTACTGTTGCAAATGTTTCCTTATGTTTGTTTTATATATTAGAAATTTGCAGTTTATTTGGTGTTTGTATATTTATTTAATTGCATGCAGTTATGCAAGAGAATATTGCAGATTATTTTTGGGGATCTCTTTTCTTTTTACTTATGTTGGGAACATATCTGAAGTGGGTTCCTATAATCAAGGCAAATTCAGTGCCTCAACACAGTTTTACCAAGTTCTGCCTCCCAATTCTTCAGTTATTTTTTTATGAAAATGTAATTGAACCTCTTATTTCAGTCAGTATTGTGTTCAGATTGCAATAGACTCTTATTACAAGGACTTAAATGTCTAATAACTAAACATGCTATTAAAATGTGGTGCATTGTTTAGATACTGAAAGTTATTTTCTTATTGGAGTTTATGATGGCCCTGTTCATCCTAGTTAGGATGCTTCATCTTGTTTAATTCCTTTAGTCAAGTTGAATGCAAAGCAGTTCTTTTAATCAATGACCATGCTCTTACCTCATCCCTAGAGCCTCTCTCACAACTGCAAGTCACTGTTCTGTTTTACTCAAGATGAAAGTTTCGCCTCCTGTCAACTGTGTCGTGTTTACTATGGAAAATGTTTGGCATTCTGTTCTTGCTTGTGTTTCCTGTCTTTTGTTTACTGCCATTGTGGCTAAGCTCTACTCTTCTTCATTCCTTTTTCTTTTTTTTGTTTTCTTCAGGCTTGTATAGAGAAGACATTCTTTGGTTTCCTGTCTTATTAACTCTAAACTTACAGAATCTAATCAGTAATCCTAATTTCTCTGCAGTTGCATTTTCCCATTTTCTTATTTAGAGGGAGTGCTTGAGAATTTATCTTATATCAGTTGGTTTGCAGAGATTGTAGTGTATTTTTGTGCATGCAAGTCAGTGGGTCAGTGGGTTTAATAGTTGTGAGTGGTTAATGTCACTGAGATCAAATTCCTACCATTAATGAGGGATGTTCAAAAGAAGACTTGAGGCTCTCTCATTTATTGATGATTCTTTACTTTCTCAACAATGTCCTTTTCTAGGCTGGAGGCAGTCTAGCATATGCAAAGGAAGTTTGTATTTTTTATATACTATAGGAATAATTTAAAATGTTTTACACTGATGGGATTACAGTACTGTACATTGATTTGTATTTGGGTATAATTACTGTTGAAATAAGGTTTACAGTATATATTTTTATAGGTAACTTCAATGCCTTTTTATTTGATAAATAAAGTACATTGATATCCTATCTTTGCTTACTAACCCAAGTCAGGCATTTTTATATGGCATACCTTCAGGCTCCTAGCATGGAGATATGGGCAGACGGTTCATAGATTAAGCCTTAATATTTTCCCCTGAACAAAGGTAAGTCTTTTTATTATCCCTTGCTGTCAATTTTAAATGTACTTTTTTAGGTATAAAATTAACTCAAAATAGGCCATGTCCATAGACAGATAATGCCATTGTTTACACAAAATACCAGATTCTAAAGTAATTTGTAATTTTCCTAGCATGTGAACCTACACTTTCATAGATGGAGTAACTCGTACTTGGCTCACTTCAGCTACCACTTAATCATCTTGGAAAAACAAAATCCTGTTGAGCAGGCCTACAGTCGCCTGTGACCTGAGCCACCCTTACTCTTTTGTGCTTTCAGCCATGTCCTCTTTAGCATGTTCATTGAGTTATCCCGTTTTTATTGTACGATGTCTTTGCATTGGGTGTGCATGCCCTTTTGTTTCTTCTGCCGCAGGGTCATTGGACCCCCACCATGTTTTTTAAGCAATGACTTTAGTTCTGTTCTTCACTTGTTGCAGAAGCTGACCATCTTCAACAAAATCAAGTTTTAATGGAAGATGCTAGACATCAGTATTGATGGTGGTATTTACCTCCATTGACCAGTGCATGCCCACCTTAAGAGGAGAGCCCTTCCCTAGTAGAGGACTGGTCCCCAAAGAGACTTCTCTTCAAGATGAACTTTGTGGGTTAGGATGTCTAATGCTCTCCAGGAAGAGGTTGATTGGTCCTGGCTTACTCTGTTACTTCCTTTCAATTCCCATGGATCCTCTAGTGATGACCTGAACAGCTCTGATATGGCTAATAGTACAGGAACTTGGGTTCTAACATAGTAACATTATAACCCTACTCTTCTCCCTATTTCACTGGATCTGAGAAATCCCAGACATGGAACAAATAAGAATGGAATGGAATATAAAATTTAGGCCACAAAAGCAAAAGGAAGCAAATGGCAATTTTTCCCAGTGCCTACATGCTCCATCCTAGAGTTTTACTCTCTTCAGAAAGCAGCATTGGAGGAGTATGGCCTGTACTCAGCACAGGTAAGAAAACTACAGTAGGAGGCTGAACAATACTGAACTACTACAGTGGACACAGCAGCAAAAGCTGCCAATGAAGCATTAGTGCATGGCAAACCATGAACACAAACCTCTGCCACACCTGAGGAGAGCTCAGTATGTGCACCTGGTTCAGCACTGTAAAAGTGCATGCTGGTCGGCTACCCTATGAGCATAACCCTCTTGCAAGAGCAGTTGGTAGGGATAGACAGAGGGTAGTATGGGAAGAAGGATCCAAAAAGATTTGGCAGAACTGAAGGCAGAGAAATCCCCCTCGAAGAAACTGGGGACCATCTTTTGGCCTTCCTCAACTGCAAAGGAGACCCACCAGCACACTTCTAGATCCAAAAAAAGCTGGTACACACCACCAGTGACATACAGGAGCTAAACACCTGCATACATCCTTCATACCTTTTGTTGTTCACTTCTTGTTCAAATCCACATTAAACAAAAAACACATTATTCATGCAATAAAATTTATAAGAGGAGTTTCAACTTGGTGGTCAGCTGGAGCTTAGCAAGATGTCCTTACTTGACAGCAGCCAAAAAAAAGTGCTTGGTGACAAGCAGGTGATTTGGAGGTTTTACCCCATCTCACTAACCCCCACTTAGCAAGTGTCTCACCTGAGGAGAGCTCAGTATGTGCATCTAGTTCAGCAGTGTGGTGGGGAGAGACAGAGGGCGGTCTGGGACGAAGGATCCAAAAGGTTTGGCAGCACCGAAGGCAGAGAAATCCCTCTCGAAGAAACTCGGGTGCATCTTTTGGGCATTTTCTACTGCAAAGGAGACCCACCAGCACACTCCTACTGTAGATCCAACGAAACTGGTACACTAACACCAGGGACAACAGCAGCTAAACACCTGCATACATCCTTCACACCTTTTACTGTTCACTTTCCTTATTAAAATCCATGTTGAACAAAAAACACACCTCATACATACAAAAAAAGATATGAAAGAAGTTTTAGCTTTGTGGTCAGCTGGAGTGCAGCAAGACTTCTTTACTCAATAGCAACCAAAAAAGAAGTTCTTGATGACAGCAGGTAATTGGAAACTTTACCCCACGTCACTGACTGCCAGTTACCAAATTTCAATGTCTAATTCTTGTTCATGTTGAGGAATACTTGTTACGTAAAAGGCTCTGGTTTTTATTTCCATAGGAGCATCTATCTCTATTTACCAGTGGTGAGTGAGCATCTACATATCTCTATTTACCAGTGGTGAGTTCAGTATCATATAACTACACAGCAATGAGATCTGCCATTCCTGTACATATTACCTAATGTGCTGTAAAAAGGCACACACTAGACTTCAACATCTGATGAAGCTACCCAAGCCTGGGTAAATTTAATTTCAATAAATAATTTGAAATAAGCTTTAGTCAAAGTGTGGGCATAAGTGAGGAAGTTAATGGAAAAACACACTTTCACCTTCAGTGATTCAGTGCAATGGTCATCAAAGCCTTTGTAAACTATGAGCTTAATTTGGAAGTATATGACACAACTTGGAGTTAGCACTTATCTATTGATTTACAGCTGAGGAGGGGTTCCACTGGGCAGTGTTTCATGCAAACTTTATTTTCACTATCTACCAATAGTACTGGTAGTAGTATTGTAATACCACAAGACATCATGTACACCTTATTTACAGATGATCTCTCTATGGCCTTTTAAGTGTAATGAATGAAGAATAAAAGATAAAAGATTAACTTGGTTCCCACTCCTAAAAAAAACCGATGGAAAAATATGTGCAGGCTCTTGATGATAAATGAATAATTGTTGTGAAACAAATTCTTTTTTGGAATGTCATGGAGTACCTATTTCAATAGGAATACACTCCAACAAAATAGAATTACTGTATTAATGGCAGTCATATTTACTGAAAAAACTGCCTTTGATTAAGCAACAAAACAAAATGTAATAAAACATTATGAATGTTATATTGGTTAATGTCACTCGAGGCATTTTGTTAAATATGTGGCTGGTTAAAACATAACAACAAAATTTAGCTTTATTTACACATTTAACTTTACCTTTTCCCAGCAATGTTTATCACAGAAATCATGTCATTTACAAATTGAACAATTTTAAATATACAGTATCTTGCTCTTCATTTGATTAATACTAATTGTATAGTTATTTAGTATACTATAGTTCATATATTACTATTCTGTAATTATACACCAAGCAGGTTCAACAAAAACGTAAATAACAAATTGCTGAATCTTATGTACTGTACCTCTTAAAGTATTAGTGCTTCAGAGCTGAAAACAATACTGTAGCCACCTTCCTTTTTTATCATATTTATTGCAGCGTTCAAAAACCATTCTTCCAGGCAAACCAACTTATGGCAAAACTTTAACCACTAAAATGAATATACCTGTATTCAACTTCTGTTTCCAAATAGTCTAAAATAAAAATACAGCACTCTGTTTGCACAGAATTTAAAGCAATGTCACTCAAAAATCTGACTGCAATAGCAATGAAATATAGTAGTGGCTAGAGCATATCACACTGCATACATTAAGTGCTGCTTGCAACAGTTTCCTCAAGTTTCTCTTAAACCTGACTAATCAAACATTGGGAAATTGTTTGGCAAAAACAATCATAGTTACAGAACTCGGTCAAATTTTTCCCATTTCTGGTATAACTGATGTTGATTCTAAAAACAGCTGCCCATCATAAATGTAATCATCAAAGTACTGTACAGTATTTCTAAGTATCTATGAGGAAAATGTATTTCAACATATAATAGGAAAGGGAGTGAAAATTTAATCAAAAGACTAACATTTCTGCATAAGTTTGAAAATGCTTGTAGAACTATACAATTCAAAATGTTTCCCTGTCACAAGTAATGGGACCAAAATTGCACTTACAGTATTTCTAATGTTTAAAATGAAATAAACTGGAGGTTAAAGTGACTAAACTATAAGAAGTAAGCTATAGCTATAGTGATGAAAATAGTTCAACCAAGCAATGTCCCAGATCTGATAAAAGCTACTGTAGCAAAGTACTGCATCTAAATGTATTTTCATGTTCCATTCATATAAACCTCTTGTTTACTTAGGTCTGTCACCAGCTGAAATAAGTGGTTATACTGTTCACTTTGGCAAGTATCTTGCCTTCACTTGGAATCCCTTACCACTACATCATCACATGGAATTCTTAACTATCATTAAACCAAAGTTACATAACAGATTCAACTGGTAGAGCTGGCAAAAGGGCACTCTCAATGGGGAATTAAGACATTTTAAATTTTATGTATTTATACAACGAACCAAACTAAAATTCTGTTAACAGTCATTGGTATTTGGCAGGGTGGTTTGTAATGAATCCTAAACACTGTCCTATTTGAGGAAAAGGATCATAAATGTTCCTTTAATATCTAGGGCATCAATGGCATTACATTTGCCTAATTTCCTGTAGGGGAGTAGTGCTATCAGTGGACTTTATGTAGTGCACTGTAGGCATTATTAAATGGCAAATGCAGCATCCCTTTGGCCTGTAGCTGCACCCACTTTTTAGTCCTTTACTTTACTTTCATTCCACTTCCTTTCTTCAAGTTTTACTGCCTGACCTCTCAATTATTACTTCCTAGTGCAACTGTGGGGATTTTCTCCCAGTTTCAGTTTCAACACTAGACTCTTGTACTTCATCTCATTTATTTTCGAGGTCTCTACCTTGCTGTCCAACCACTCCAACTCCTACTTTTCCATTTCTTTAGTGCCGATTGGCTGAAATTGCCCCAATGCTTGTTTTTTTAACCTAATTTCCCAGAATCCAATCCACTCTCTTCCCAGCAGTAGGAGATTTAATATAGTTTCTCAATTACTAGCCATGAAATGTTGAGATAACTATATAGATACCAAGGGCTCAAGAAGGAAGAGTAAAGATGGGTAAGTTATGTGGAGACACACACAAACAGAGAAAGGCAGCCAAGGAAATTAATACAATAGATATACTCTAGTTAACACCCACATTCTGCTCAGGTGTTGCCTAATCTGAGTGGAAATTCTTTCCCCTACAATACCCATATAAAGTTAGCGAAGAGGACTCCCAACTAAGACCCCCTTGCTATTTAAGTTTTTAAGATGTTCAAGGTGGCCCCTGTGGGTACAGAGAGGGTGTTCAGAGATGAGACTACGGTAAACCTCAATACTCCTAAAGAAGCCCTTTGTTTGCTACTGCAAGCCTGTAAAGAAAGCCTCTTTTACCACCCACAGGAGCCATCTCTACACTCAGTGTAATGGTAGAGCAGTGAGGTTCATGTTTAATATCTTCTTTGCAAACTTCTATATGGGTTTTGTAGAGGAGTCTTCACCCAGATACCAACCCTACCTACATACCATTGGTGCACTGACAACACCTTCATTACGGTGGAATCTGAAGATCTAAAAATTTTCCAACTGGTGCTCAAGGGTTTCTCTGCCCTCCACTTCACCTGTGAGAGGAGCAATGAGGGGAACCTTCATTTCCTTGACACAAAAAGTAACCCAGACCCAAGAAGGACACTTCACTATGATCTAAACTGAACTGACCAACCATGGCCTCTGTTTTAACCCTTAAGGGACGGGGTAATTATATATCATGCAACCTTCCAGACCGGGCAGACTTTGAGGTTGGCCATCTTAAGAAAAAACACATCAATGGAAAGCAGAAGATATGCAAATGCACATGGCGTAAGAAAAAAATTCTAAAAAATTTTCCTTATCTCCCACAGGAAGTTGAAAGTGACTATTTACAACCCTGTGTGGGGCCTCTTTTACAAAAACACTCGTAAATTTTATCAAGTTATACATGTTTTTTCTAATAATTTATTTTATTTTATGTAGAATTATAATTAAAGATCACACAATATCATGACAGGTAAGAATTAAAATCGGTAACAAATTCTGAGCATATTTGTTGTAAAATATTTACGTAAATTTACTGAGATTGGGAGATGCAGTAACTTTGTTGGAGGTATAAATGTTTTTTTTTAATATTTCTTTGCAAAATTACAATTATAACTGACATCATATCATAAAAGATAAGAACTAAAACCAACAGCAATCCCTGGGTATACTTATGAGCAAATAAATAAAAAGATGTCATGGGAGAGACAGAGAGGTGCAAGACATTCCCCCATCAAGTCAAGAACAATACTGATCTCCCTGAGACGCCCACTGCTTGAGCTGAGCTGAATTCTAAAGTTGCCACAATTCATTTATGGGCCATTGAAGTGATGGAAACTCTTTCCCACTCAATACAGCCAAATCATATGGTGCGTAATATTAATATTCCTCTGACGGGATTTGTCCACCACCCAAAACCTGTTGTAGATCCTCTCATGAGGGGGTCCGTCCACTAAGGGTTAAAGGGCCAGAGTAAGTGTCTTGACATCTACGAGAGGAACATAGTAAAAAATTCTGCAATGCAATTCCTCTCATATGGTTCTGTAGTAAGAAACATAGTGAAATTGACAGAGCAAACAAAGTTCTTGTACACAATGGTTTCATAAACATTGAAATTTAAAAGCAAGCTAAATCAAGTCTAAACGAGTGATACAAGAACTTACCAATACAAGAAAATGACAACAAAGAAATAAAGCTGTTCTATAAGGCCTACATGCACTGGTTTTATTGTGAGGATGAAGCCCATAAAAAGATAATTAAAGACAGTGTCACAACTACCTCCGTCAACGCCAAGACTGCTCTCATTACACGTTGTAAAAACCATTGAATAGCACACAGCCCCTGCTCCCAAATGCCAAACTGCAGGATGCTCTCATTCATTTGTCAGTAGGATGACCTCTCATCTCTCCAAACAAATTTCTTTCCATCTACATGAAGGTGTAATATTTAAGTATTGCAGGGAAAAATGCCAAAAAAATCTTGAACTGCACTACACTCTTAAAAGCAAAATCTTCAATGCTGCCCTTGATTACACCTCTTAGCAATAACACCTCAACTTTTTAGTCACTATGGGGTTCTGGCCTTCTGATAAGCAACAGAGCCAAATAAATCACAAAGATCCTACAGAACATTTTCAAAATACTGTATAGCTACAATAATTCCACATAGTTCTCAGCCTAAACTAACTCTAAAACTAAACATTCAGTTTCAGAGATTTGTCTAAAAATGTATCGCATCTAAAATGGCAGCCTAGCAAAAAATCATTATAATGTAGCTAATAAGTACAAAAGTCTGATCAGTTGGGATGTTATTCTTATTATATACAGAAATCTAAACTGGCAATAAACACAATGGAGGAAATCCTAGCCCTACCACCTACAGGAGTTGCCCCTCTGAGATGTAATACCTGAGAATGGTAATATAACGAATGGTAATATAACCCTTTTTCTCTCTCTTCCAATCATGACAACTAACAATGACAACATATAAAGTGTGTGGTGTTGTATATATATACAGTGAAACCCCCGTATTCGTGGGGGATGTGTACCCCCCCGCGACTAGCTAAAATCCGTGAATACTTAAAACCCCTCTAAAAACACTTAGAACTGCCCATTTTAATAGTTTAAACACATGAAAAACCTTGTAAAAATGATTATACCTGAATATATTAATAGTTTTATCACAAAAAGTGCATTTATTCATGAAAATTATATGAAAATACAATAATTAGTGAATATTTCTCAGTGAAAAATACTGCGAATGGGCGAATTTTCTGCGAATAATGGCTAGATATGTTCCACAGAGAAACCTGCGAATGCGTGAGTCCGCAAATCATGAGAACGCAAATACGGGGGTTTTACTGTATAGAGTCCTGCTAATTAACCGCTAACATTGTGCATTACACCATGTCCACTCATTTACAAGGTGTTCTACCAAAATACAATTTTCCTGATGATACTGAGACCCCAGCAACAGCTCAGAAGTGTAACCAATACTGGATCTTTTCACTTGCCTAGATATTAACAAATGAAAAATTACTCCTGCCAGTAAAGAAAAAAAAAAGTGCTAAAAGGCATATTCAATCAACTTCATGGAGAATGATAGTAAAATAAAGGGGAAAAGGCATGAATATTGCACAGGTACATACATGAGCTACTTGTTGCCAGTGGCTAGCCATGTAAAGAGATAGTGCATGATGTAGTGAGTAAGGGTCTCCCCTGGCTGAAGAAGTTTCACTTGGGACAATGACGTAGTCCTTATTTTTCAAGAATAACATTCTTAATAAATGACTACACAGCAAGTGATATACTTGAGTGAAATAGGTTTCATTATTGTATGTCAAACTTAGTTATGATGATAGTATAATATTAAAAAAATACTGATCTATTTTAAAAATTATATCCCAGCAACCATTCAATTAATTTTTTCTTGGAAAACAAAAATATGAAGATACAATATAATTCTCCACTTCCCTGATATTAATCAGCAACACATCTACACTCCATCACTGTACAGTAGGTCTTCAATTGCTCAATTTTATGCAAATATATCTGAATGTTTACATTTTCTTGTTTGCAATCAACAGAGAGTAATACCAACTCCAAAGCATTCAAAACTCTAGGAAGCACTTTTGAGAATGATTTGCGTTGTGACCAGAAATTACATTATCAAGAAACTTATGAAATAGCAATATTGATTATGTGTATATTATTTACATCAGGTAATTAAACACATGACTACAACAAAACAATGTTACCATTTTAAGGCCAGGCTGTAATGTAAGTAACTGGAACATCATTAGGATTGCCTGCATGTACACCAGGCAGTTCTAAAAGTTCAGTTGCCAAAGGATTTGCTGCTTGAGATTCCCGAGTCTCTTCTTGCAAGACTTGCAGGGGATCTTGATCCTCTGCGTCAGCTGTTGTGGCGGAAGAGCCAGAATGGTAAGAAAAGTCTTCCTGAACTCCACTAGTTATGTGAGCCATGGAGGGGTCTAATTTTGAAGGGAGTATTCCCTGCGATATTGTATCTTGTGCATGATGGACTGCAACTGATGGGTTCGTGGTAAGCGATGTGAAAAGTATAGGAGCACTCAAACTTACTCTGTCTGTTCCTAATGCCCCAAATGGAGAATGAAGCAAAGGAAGCTCAACACTTTGGCCTGTTGTCAAAGTTTTAGTCAAAGTATTGCTGTCCACATGTGAAACAGGGATTTCGCTACTAATAAAAATCTCGTGCGAAGGGGCTGCCTGCACTCTATACATTGCAGGGGGACTACATTCCTTAACAGTAATCACTACCATGTTCTCCTCTTCATTTCTTTCATCATCACCCTTTGTGTCTTCCTCTGCAACACCACTGCTTACTGTAACGTTCCGACCAGGTTCCATTCTGTGCGCAACTTTACAGTGGTGTTGTAAACGAGACCTATTCATATAGGCCTTTCCACAATGGCACTTGAAAGGTTCATCTTGCAAATGTTCAATTAGATGAGTTTTACAAGTTTTTTTATTAGAGAAAGTTTTATCACGTTTGTCACAAGAAAAAGGTTTCCCTTTATTATGACAAGTATCCTGATGTTTAACAAGATCCTTGTTTGTATGTAACTGAGTGCCACAAATTTCACAAACATATCTTTTCTCCCGAGAATGATGCGCACGTTTCTTATGACCGATAAGATTGCATAGACGAAGGAAAGATGTGCCACATATTGGACAAGTATATTTTTTTTCTTGTGTGTGGATGTTAACATGGACTTTCAAGCTGTATGGGGTATGGAACATGGCACCACAAAATTTACATGAAAAATTTTTGACATCAGAGTGAGTGTACTTGTGATTATCTAAGGATGACTTGTCTACAAATCCCTTTGGGCACTTATCACAAAAATATTTAACAGGGAGACCAATGTGGCATCTTTTAATATGTACACAATGCAAGTAACGATACGTCCTGAAAGCTTTGTGGCAATACTTACACTCAAAAAAGCGAGATTCGGGATGTTTATTAATGATATGCTGATCCAGTGAGTTTTGACTTGTCTCCTGAAAGTAAAATAAAAAAGATTTAAACTGAAGTAACTTTCAACAAAACTCTAACGATTTCTCATTAAACGAACTGTACATATACGTAATAAGCAATAAGTTCAAAGATTAAGTTCAGTCACTCGAATTAAATAATAATAATAATAATAATAATAATAATAATAATAATACAGCTTGAGATCAATCTTCATGTGACACAGATGCAAATCATTGTTATGTAAAAACTGTATTTTGCAAGTGAAGGCACATTATAAAATGAGTTTCGATAATTATTGGAACTGTCCAGGCTAATTACTATTTACAATTTGGGAAGCCTGTGCACCATTTGGGTTTTTTTGGTGTGTGTTAGAACTGTGCAGGTTGCACCTTTTTTTTCTATGATATAAAATGAACGGTCCTTCACATTTTTTTAGTGCCTCGCCTTAATTCTAGCAACTCTTCTCAAAGCTAAATTCAGGTAAAAAATATAGTACAGCATACATTAAAAGCAGCAATATTTATACCATATAATGTGCCATGTATATAAAGCTGAATTGTATCCTCAAACTGAGAGACCATTAAGGAAAAGAGTAGCAACAGCCTGGATGAAGTGGGAAAAAAGATTTGATTACATTACTGGTAAATAAGAGAATTGCATTAGTAAAAACAAAAATATATGGCAGGTATTAGAACCTATCCTTATCCATGAAGCGTGGGCATGGACACTTATCATGAAATTGGCGAGGGGTCTGAAGAAGTGTGACTGAAAAATCCTGACATTTATGGCTGGAGTGTATTGGGAAGAGTGTATCACAAATGAGGAAGCTAGAAGACAAGATGTCCAACAGCTCAAAAACAGACTGGTTTCAAAGAATTTGGTAGTTTGGGCATGTGATGAAAAGGAGAGAGGTCCAATCAAAGTAGCAAAATAGAAGAACCATGAGAAATATCAATCAAAAGGCTTAGAAATTCATGACGGAAGGACATCAATGACGACTCTGAAGAGACGAAAAATCAGACAGAAAGTCTGTGAACAGGGAAGAGTAGTAAAAACATCTAAACTATAAAACTTGATAAAAGGGAAACACCTCTTCTTTTTACTTGGTCTACTTTTCACTCTTTGCATTCATTATTTCTGATGTATCATCAGAAGATCTACAGTCTGTCCATCGCAAGACCAATACCAATATTACTTCCATCGTTTCATCTCATCACTTTGGCATTGTAATTTCAACATTTTGTTACAATCCCCGCCAGCAAAAATAAATTAACAGTATTTTCTGAAAGAAAATCAAAGAGAGCACATTCACAGAGTGTATAGTACAGTGCTGTACAGTACTGTGCATTCTTTTTTTTTAATTTGCAGTACAGTAATGAATTGTTGTACCTATCATACTGTGCCAATTCTGTTGTAAAGAGTTTAATTATTCAAATACTGTATATAGTATCATAGGTACATATCTATTTTAAAATATATTTCACAGGATTAGGTTTCCAGATTACAAAAGGGCCCTTAAAACCAACATTATTATAATACATTGGGTTAGGATAACTGTAGTATGCTTTTCATGTCGTGTTTTTGTTCATGCTCATTCATCATCAAAAGACCTGTTGTGATAAGTGAAAATCAGATCAGATAGGAATGAAGAGTAAAAGGATTACAAGTACCGTAAAAGGTATAAAAGCATTACAACTTTGGGTATAAATGATGCAGCAAGGAACCTTTATTTTGCTTATAGTGCATTATGCATACTTCATGGAAATCATAATAGAGGCTGCTGCAGACATCAAGGACCTTCATCATTAATTTCTCATACAGAATTTAAAAAAACACTGGGCTGTCAACACCTTAAAAGGCAGCTACAGTTATTATAAAACAAGTCTGTATTTAGATCTGAATGCATCAGAACTCCTATTATGTATGAATCTTGACTTGGAAAAATCTGACTATAGTAACTTACCTCAGTATCACAGCCAGGACACTGATGAACATGATATTTATGACGTAGTTTGAAATGTTGTGTAAGCTTTGCTTTATGTCTGTAACGAACATTGGGGCATTGATCACAAACATATTTATATGCATCTCCATTTACCACTCTGTGTTCTACAGTTTCTGCTGAATTGTCGAGTACTTGACTGCAGAGATCATAAAAATTTTCTCTGCCTAATTTGCTGGACTTTCTTCTGCTTTCATCCTGAAAAATATACAGCATAATACAACCAACTTATGAGTAACAGATAGAAACAGATTTATGGTACACAAGTGTTTCCTGAAAAACTAGTTGTAATTTACTGATGCAAACACAATAATGTATAAAGCACAGAAACTTGTCTAATTTCTATAAATATGTATAAAACCTTATCCATATTGCTCACAGATCCACCTACAGTTGTCTCAGGAAATGGCCAGCTACTTCCAATTTCTTTAAAATAATATTCAAATGGCTAGTCAGCTGACAAAGACAGCAAAAAACAATTAAAAAGCAAAAAAATTGTCTATAAAATATTTTCCAAGATTTTCTTAAATATAACCACCAAAAAAGGTTTAGGCTACTTAAATAACTAATAAGTAATTTGACCCTATGAAATTTATACCCTGGATTAACTAAATATCTAGCTGAATACTATTTATGACACTTCTATTACTGTCACAACCATTAAGCCACAAATACCACTTAATACTGAATTAATTCTACTTTGAGAATAGCTTACACGTGTCACAAAACTATCGTACAGAGTCAGGTACAATATTACAAGTACTGATTTAGCTTATATGTATAAAATTTCTGTAAAAACTTTAATGCTAAATATGATGTATGTAGCAGTGATGGTTGTTTGCATTTAAAAGTTAACTTTACTACCTGGTCCAAAGTCCTGATCTAGATGTATCAGCTATGGCTTGTGTTTTTTGTTTCTGATATTTATTTTCTTAGTTTACTTCATTAAAATTAATTACATTTTCTCTTGCATTTTCATGGACTTACGGATTCGTTCCTTCTAAATATATATAGGACTGCAACCTGCATTTACCCATGGGTAATTTAAGCAGACATAATGAAATATGGTACAAGAACTGCGTATGTATTTACATGCATCTCTGAATATCCCTAATCTCATTCAAAACGATGGTACATTGAGAGTTATTTAGAGCATTATTAATTTTATTTATAACAGCTTTAATTAGCTTCATTTTCTATTTCATCAATTTTCCAATATATATATTAAATTTATATGAAAGTTTATGGATAAGTATACTGTAATAATTAATTTTGTTGCTTATGTTAGTAATCATTTACTTTTATTTAATATACTGTAGGTAAGGGTCTAACTTTATACCATAGTTTTATATAAATTTTCATAATAAAATTTACTATTTGGAAACTTACCTACTGTTAAAGATAGCTTATATCTCCTTGCCTATTGATGCAGAGATATAAGCTATCTTGAACTCTAGGCAAGATTCATCTCAAATACAATTACCAATAAGATTGCCATAATTAAGAATATCCAAATTGCCTGCAATTAACTGTTCTTGAAAATCATCCTTGAATCCACTATCTTCACATGAACACAGCATATTATCTACACCATTAATATTTAAGTTCTTAGCAATCCTCGTATAATTAAAAGCAATTTTAACTAATATTTGTAAATATTTAAATGTAATTTTGGAGAATTTGTTTTTCAGAGGGGAAAATTGACTTCAGTTCAGGACCATGAATTAATTTAGGGATATTTAGAGTATCACACTGACATTAAATTTAGAAAAATTAACTAAAATATAATCTCACATGTTTGTATTCCTCATGACCTTCTTCATCCATATTCCAACCCTCAACTTTGCCGAAAGATTTGGGAGGAGCTTCTCCAGCATCAGGTAAAGCTTTTCCATCTTTCATTGCTTTTTTTCTCTTTACTGGTTTACCTATTTGCATAAAAATACAAGGTAAATAATATATAACTGCCATGCATTATTTGGCAGTTTTAATTTTTATTTGAAACATGATTATTTCAAAATAAATTTTGTTCAACACAGAAACCATGACCTTAAATAGTTTAATTTTAGGTTTTGAAGTGTCATTTCTTTAACCATATATTAAAACTATCAACACTGCTCTGCTCAATGGTGAGATAGCTCCCTAAGTACCTCTAACAATCCTACATCTCTCTCTTAACTCAGCCAGTAAGAAGCTTCCATTTAGGAAGGAGACTGTGCACCCAGTTGGAAACTGAGGGGGACCTCAACTTAAGGCAGTGGTTTGTATATATAAAAATATATGTTTTTAGAAATAAAATGTTGAGATGTTTACATCAAACAAGCTGTTGCCTTAGACAACCCCAGAAAGTGATTATCTATTCAGTTAGATATTGCCGTGTCGTCAGCTGAACTGAAAATGAAGGTCAGCAATAAATCTGGTAACATGTCTGCTACAATGGCATGTCTAACCTGTAAAGGATACACACTGTGAAAGGTAGATGGTCCAGAGGGACAATAAAGTAAACCATCTGAGTGTTATAAAGGTGAGATAAAGTAAGAGGCAAGATGGTACCTATCTACCCATTTCTGTCATTGCCACCTGAATCTCTAAAAGAGGGGACAGAGCACATGGAAAAATGATTTGGATGAACAGAAAGTTGAGGCTTTCAAATGAAGTCATGGGAAAGGGCATACTCAATGGCTGAAGTGGGTAGTCCAACCCATAATACATGCATTTTGCTGATGCTGAATGTCTGAATTGAAAGAAACCCCATCATGCATGATTCAAGGAATGTCAGACAAGGCACTATACGAGTGTTGAGATTACTGGTATAGGCACTTACTACAGGTGTCCAAAGGCGAGAGGTGAAGAAAAAAAATACACCAACAAACATTAATATAGGTAATAATGAGGGAAATGACGTACATAAATGATAATATAAGTGAGAAGAGTGTAAGTGATAGAAATTATCAAAATTGTAGGGATACAAGATTGCAGGTATTAGCGAGATATCAGACACATAGAAACACCACGGGGGATTCTTCTGTTGAAAAGAGTTTGGAAATTTCTGTTACCACAGGTTAGCCCATCTTAAACATCTAACATATGATATAGGTAAGAGAAGAAATGTACATTTCAAAACTTCACTTATAATAACTACAATAAATAGGACTACAATATAACTAACATAACCATAACTAAAGCTATAACAATTACACTTTGCATTTAATACACAATATGTAAAGGGCCATTCAGTCTAAACACATTAGCATTGTGGTGAGTAGACAAGCAAATGCTTACACTTAAATCAAGCAAAAAGTTACATATAACTTCTAATTACCCTAAGAATAGTCATTGTACTAATCACCTGTCCTGATGATATGAGTATGTACCCAATTCTATCCTGATTCTCCAACATTGAGCAAATGAAGGCCTAATACATTTTGCTTGTCAAGCTAACACCTACAGGTCTGCACTGACAACTACGTCATAGTGAGTATATGTGCAAGGTACCTCTATGCGAGGGGTACTTGCTGTGAAAGTAGAATCAAATATTCATTCATCAGCAGCTGACCTTTTTCTCGATAAACATCACATAATTTTGGGTAGCGTACCATAAGTAAATTAATGGTTTATGTACTGTAAGAACACAATTTCAAGATTTTAGACATAGATATAATATATGTAGCCAAGTGACATCTCAAAAAATAAAGTTCAAGTACCTTGATTCTACAACATTTGCACTACTAACTGAGCATCAGGTCATAAACATGAGGTCTATAAATTATACTAAATAAACAAATAATAACTGTACCTGCACTGTTTGATTTTCTCCTAGGCTTCTTTGGCCGTGAATTTGCAGTTTTCTTGGTATTTTCTTCGTTAGTGTCAGTGGAACATAGACGGGTCTCAAAATTCTCAAAGTCAAAGCTAAGGTTTCCTTCTAAACCATCTTCAGCTTCATTAGGGGAAGTAGGCAGGTCATTCAAATTTCCTGGAATATTAGGCAGGTCCACTGTTCTGTGGTTATTTCCTTTCTGATCTGGATCTGAAGTACTACAATTAATCTCATGTTTCTTCACGCTTTCCTTTACAAAATCCAATGCATGGCTAAATTCCTTCTGTAGTTCATCCTCATTTTCCTGTGCTACCTGGATAAAATCACATTGCTTGCTATGTGTTATATTTTCTTGAGTATTTTCTTCTAAACTGATGGATTCTTTTTCACTGATTGAAGATTGTTCAACATGAAATGATTCTTTAATATTGCCAACAACAATATTTGCATCATATATGCAGTCCTCACCGGCTTTCAATATGCATGTCCTAAAATCTCTCTCATTAGCATCACAACCTATGGAGATTTTTTCATCTTTACTTTCAACCTCGCTCCTGGGAGGTTCATCATATTTGATTTCTGAATACCCAACACATTTCACTGTATTTGCTTTTCTTAACTGAACACCTGATTGAAATATGCTCTTGAATTCTAATCTTAAATGTTTCAACTCTGACTCAACATGATTAATGCTGAGTAACAATTTCAGACAAATATGACAAATAACTTCTGATACTTCACATGCCTCAGTAATGTCTTTAATGCCAACAATGTCAGATATCTGGTCATGTATACTGCCATTTCTCTTTGTTAAACCTGAGTAGATGTTGACAGCGTTGCCATATGATGTGACTTTATTACAAACTAAACAAAGCCCTGTTTCGCTGAAGGTCAAATTAGATGTCATGTTGAGAGTACAGTACTGTCTTTCCACATCTGTTAAAGAATGAACAAGAAAAAGATTTAACAAAAGTAAAATACTGTATACTGTATTCTACAAGAATAAAGAACAGCTCAGCTAGAGGAAACATCAAATGCATAAAAATACAAGCCATTCAATTTAACAATTACATACGGTGTACCCTGTAGCCTAAAAAATAAAAATATTTGAAGTAAATGCAAATTTATTTTACTTATGTATATCACTAATGCACAACAAGATAGGTGTACAATAAAAAAAAGTTTCTTTTAAGGATCTACTATATCATCATTTAAGATCTAAACAGCTGGGCTAATTTGTCCATAATGTAAACCAGCTAATCACAATGTGTGAAATAGCTGAGATCACAAATTTTAAGGGTAATCAGCATTTGTTCTGACACAAACCCATTACTGTACAATAGCCTAATCCTGCTTTCTACAGCTCACCACACACGCTCCTAAATTTGAGAATACTTTCACCCTTTAGGTAAGCAATCTGCTTTCTCCATAGAAAATGGTCACCCTCTGTGTCAGCCTAACAGTGTACACCTGTGTTTTGGTGCTCCTAGACTTTGCTTACACAGCTGTGGTGAGTAGACTCCATAGGTCCTAAGAAGTTATCCAAGTACTTGTGGGTGATGTTCTGAGGTTTAAAGCAGTAAAGGTGGTATGGCAGCATCAGACACCAGCCCTCAGTACCTGTGCCACTGAGTAATTTATCCTGAATACAAGGAATAAGGCACTGTCCAAGATCAGGTGGGCCCCTCACATGTGATATAGAGCTATTTCCTTTGCCCAACAACTCATGTGTCCACTTGATGACCTAAAAAAGCCAGAACAAAAGTGTTCTTGGACACCTCCCTGTGCCTTCCAATACTAACAGTCTTCAACATTCAGGCCTAACACAGTATGTACAGCAAAACCCTAACATGACACAAAAGTACCTGATCACAATTCTCACCCACAAAGACCTGGAAGTAAGGGATAAAAAAAACTCAAATATCATGTAAGGGACTGATGGGTCTGAGTCTTCACTAAGAGCTTTGGAACAAATAAAAATGAACATGATCCCAATCCTAAATATGCTGCACTAAAAAGTACACAGAGATTGTGAAGCTCCATATCCTTCAACAGGAACACTAAGGAAGTGGGAGCACCTCAACAGATGGGGCTGCCAAAGCAGTTTGGGTCATGGAGGTATTTCTCTTAGGGCTCTGACAAAAAGTGATAAGTCACCTGGGTCACCCAAAGATTAGACATAACTATCGAATGGTTGATCACTCGAAGAATTAGGCTGAACAAGCAAAAAGCATAGACATCAAAATTGTCCTATGGATGCTGACAAGCATCCTCCAGCACAAAACACAACACCGGGAACTTTGTGTTTGGCCACAAGACAAACAGATGGAACAACAGTAATCAAAAACCTCAAAGAGTCTTTTCAACTTGTATGGCTGTAGGGACCACTCTGGCTGAGAGGTCAATGCCATGGCAAACCATCCTCTTGTGCACCTGCCTTGCCAGCTGGCAAAGGAAGAGAGAAACCTTCCCCCGTTCTTGTTGACATATGCCATTACCTACAAAGTCAGAGATTTTAAATGGGTAGATGGGTTTCTGATACCATCTTATATGGTTTGGTCAAATTTTATTTTCATTTCAATGGGAAATAGTTGGTTTACTTATTAGGCTATTAGGTCAGCTTAGGTGGGGGGAGGGGGAGGATCTAAGAGGAGCAAAGAATAGGTTAGGGAAAGTGAGGTTAGATATTCCCTTGTACTCTTCTCTCTGATTTACAACATTCTTGGTCAGCTTAGGTTTCAGGGTTGTGGGAACCAAAGGTTAGTATATTAAAGAAAGTTAGGTTTGGTATTTTCCTATATTTGGCTCTTTAATTTATAGCATTCTAAGTTAGGGAAGGTGGTGGTTCAACCCCCAACTCCAGTAATGAGTCAGTGCCTAGTTTAGGTTAGGTTAAGGAAGGTTAAGTTAGGATGCATTTCAGTCACTGTCTTTGCAATATTCCTGTTTTATGGGTTTTTGAGTAATTGTTACTACTGACCTGCATGACTTCAGCTATGCATTTTTTTCTGACTGAGTATATTGTGACTTATGCATTTCCCCCCTTTCTTTTTGGCTATGGTTTTCTCCACTGCCCAAAAAGCCCAGTTTCCAACTGAAGTCCCCCAGGTAAAATAGACAAATCAATTTTCAGTTTACTGTCTTTTCAACAAATGAGGTCAGTTGGGAATGCTGGAAACTGACGTAACCAGACCCTAACTTCCTCACCTGACTTAGTGCACCGAGCCCTGACCTGCCCGAGGGTCTTCACCCCCCTGCACCCCCCACATAACACTAAGCATAGGAAACATGGGTTAAGCTTCCTCTTGGAAGTGGTGTTAGAGCCTGCTCCCGTCGTTCTCAAAACTACCACCACAAAACTCCATGCGGCACTGTTCTGTGTAACCTGTCTACCAATTTTATATTTCCACCCTAAAAAGCCTGTTCCCCTCGGAACAAATTCAGCAGTAAGAAATGCATACAGCACAAGGTATGTAATCTGAAAAATACATGATTTGGTAATTCTAAGCAACAGCTCTGCATGGACTATTATCTTGGAAATTTATTTTTCCCATACTTTTAGTGTTGCTGATGAATGAGGTGGTGGTGTTTATTGTCAGTCAATTATTATTAACCTCATATCTACCCAACATGGTTGGGGACCTTTTGGGAATGCAGGGTTTTGGGTTTTGGGTGGGGGAAAACGTTGTTATGGAATGGTTCCACGCATGTGAAAGTCATTAGGGAGCCATATGTTTAAGGAGGGATTAGCTAAGGAAACCTATTATAAAAGGAACTATACTAACCTAACGTATCCTAACCTAACCTGGCAAGCTGTGTTACTTAGCCGGGGGTACCCGAGGTGAAGGAAACTGGTTAAACTAAGGTATACTCAACTCCACTTTTTACCAACAGCCCCCCTATAACACTGCGCATGCGTGACAGCTTTCCAGAATGGCCAGCATACAACTTCTGAGGTTAATTACTGGTTAATTACAGTTGACCTACAAAAAAATAGCTAAATTTTTGATAAGCAACCAGAATATATACTAAGAAAAATCAATTTCCAATGTAATATCCCATGCGGAGCTATCGCTTTGTTCTACCCATGATTTATGTACCTGACAAGAAATTAATGCATCAAGCATTACCAAAACGTAGTTCCCTTAGCTTATGCAATTGGAAACGGAACAGCCTCCTAGGATACTAGTCTAGACTGGCCTTGGGTTATGCTACTTGTAAAAACTAATACAAGAGTAATCTGAGGATAACCTGGCCGAATGAAAACCTGAATTATATCACCTTACCCAGGGCTGCAGATATTTAATTAAGTAGATAAAACATTAAATGTACACCAGACTTTCTTAGTATAGTACTGAGCTAAACCTTGGTGTCAATGATTACTTCTCCACTGTCCACAGTGTCCACCTTTAAGAAAAAAAATAAGAGGCTAAGTAATGTTTTCACTTTGCAAACAAATTCTAAAAGTTTATCTTGAAGTTATCAACGGTATTTTACGGTTTGAATCATTATATTTTAAATAATTAAATTAAATGTTACAAATTTGTTTCAAGTGCATGTTTATTTGCAACTTTTCTTTTAGAAAATTTTGAGACTCATTACTTAAATATCAAAACAAATTCAATACGGTAGGTTTCATACGAATGTAAACAAACGTTTCTTCTTTTTACTCGTTTTGCTGATTTGTTAATTTTTTTTTTTTACCTTTAATTATTTGGTTGTTCATAGAATGATTCAGAAGCAGCGTTTTATATTACTTTATATAATACCTCATAGCTACAAGCTACAAGTTGTTTCTTTATGTTAAGTCTTCATTATATTAAGACTTCATTGGCGAAAGAAGTGTACATTGCAGAAATTCATATATGGTGTAAAGGCGCCAAGCGCCTCTTCATTTCTGAATTAACACGTCATGTATATTACCTGTTATTATTTCATATTTTTATATAACTCTCCATACGTATTATTGTCCGGCCTTTCCGCCGATGTATGTAACCACTTTTGTACGTTTATTGTAACGCAAATTACACTGTACAACAGTGAAAAAAAAATCGGAAATGACAATATCATTTTTTAAATGTAATTTATTGTTTCTTTCATGGAAATACCACTGGTTTTACTGTGTGACCACCCATTTTCAGATAATTGGATAGCTGAGTATTGTTACCACAATAGTTTCAAAGTGAGCTGTTGCCTAGAAAGAAACTCTTTATTTCAGTTCCTATTCCTGTTATTCGACTGAAGTGATGCAGAGGTGCATGTTAGTCAGCCTGAGTCTAACAGTCATTGGCTACAATGCCTAGGAAATGTAAAATCTCCCCTGACAGTTTCTGTTATATCTGCGGATCTCTAACACTAAAACAGTACCAAAGGACACTGACTACTCATGTGAAACATCTATATCATCTTGACTTTGGCTTCAAAGTTGGTGATCAAGTCAAGCGATGGGCGCCTCATATATGCTGTGTCAGGTGCACCAGTTCACCCTCTGCCTGGATGAAAGGCACAGGCCCAGGTCTTAAATTTGGAGTGCCAGCGTTATGGAGGGAGCCTATGGACCATTTAACTGACTGCTATTTTTGCTTAACAGATATCTCAGGTAGGTGTATTTTTTCTCCATCCTTTCTAGATATTACATCGCTGACATGAAACCATTGTAATTATAACATAAAAATAACAGAGCTTGTTAATATGCTTAGGAATTCAATTTTTTTCCGCAGGTCATAACCGAAAAAGCAAGGAGGCTCTCATCTACCCATGTCTCCAGTCTGCTATTCGTCCTGTTGGGCATTCTGCTGATATACCTGTCCCTCAGCCTCCATCAGAAACATTGAACAATGATACTGATAGCTCGGATGAGCCAGGATCACAAGACGACTTTTATGAGCAGTCTGAGCATGAAAGAAGACCCCTTCTCATAACACAAAGTAAACTGAATGACTTGGTTCGTGATCTCTCTCTCACCAAACAGCAGAGTGAACTTCTAGCTTCTCGCCTGCAAGAATGGAATTTGTTGGATGAAGATGTACGTATTACAACATTTAGAAAGCGCTCATTGGATTTACAGCAGTACTATTCAATGGAGAATGATCTCTGTTTTTGCAACGATATTAAGGGACTTTTCGATGTTGTTGAAATAAGTTATGAGGCCAGTCAATGGAGGTTATTTATTGATGAATTGCTCTACAGTATCAAAGCTGTTCTTTTACACATAGGAAACAAGTTGCCTTCTATTCCAGTGGCACACTCAGTAACTTTAAAAGAGACATATGAAGTTCTTTCTTTCATTCTAGATCGCATCAAATATAAAGAACATGAATGGCTTATCTGTGCAGAGCTGAAAGTTGTAGCCATTTTTAATGGATTACAAACTGGCTATACAAAGTACATGTGCTTTCTATGTAAGTGGGACAGCCGGGCAAGATCAGAACATTACATTAGATCAGAATGGCCACCAAATGATTCATTTACACAAGGATCTCACAATGTTGTTCATGAACCACTTGTGAAAAAGGAGAAAATAATTTTGCCACCACTACATATAAAACTAGGCTTAATGAAATAGTTTGTGAAAGCCTGAAGCATGATAAACAAGCGTTCTTGTACCTCAAGAAGAAATTCCCCAAAATCAGTGATGCGAAGATTAAAGAAGGCATATTTGTAGGACCACAAATTCGTCAACTCATATTTGACAATGACTTTCAAGCAGCAATGGAGGAAAATGAGTTAAGAGCTTGGTGTGCATTTAAGGGTATCTGCAATGGTCCTCTGGGAAAGCACAAGGAGCCTCACCATGAAGTTTTAGTTGATGAACTTATCGAAGTGGTTACCATACGAGTTTTCAGTTATGATAAGTAAATGAATTTCTAGGTGGACTGGATGAATGTTGACTGAGAGGCTGTTAGTGAAGTCAGGCAAACTATTTACTTTTAACAAATATTAACCAGTACTGATAACTTTTTTTATATATTAGTCAGTCCATCAATCCACTCTTAAAACAACGAGAGCTTCGACCTATGTCCAGTAATTAATTATTAGGACACGGTGATTCGCTTGATATGAAGAACCTACGCTACATTACAATAAGTATTATTAGAATATGATGTAAAGAGTCTGTCTTGTTCACATCTCTTTGAATTTGGAATTTCTCGCACCCAAACTGAAGCAGGGCCCAAAAAGTAGCTTGCCCACCCTTTATCTCTATAGACAGGAAAGAAGAGGTATCGTTAAGAACAAAACAAAACTTTTCACCTGGAGTGGTGGAGCGATTATAGTTCTTTGACTTCATTCATCACTATAACTTCCATGTAACTGCCCCAGTTACATGACTAATCTGTCACTTTTTTAAATGCCCTGTTTTCATCGGTCAGTGTCACTCAATTCACATGGCATTCTGTTACATAAGGGGAACTATTTCATGCAAACCAATAATATGAATTTTTTTGCGCTTTAAATGTATTCTCTTATACCTGTAATCGAAAGGAAGTTCAGTGTCGGCAATAAAAATATTACTACTGTCCCACAGGGTAAAATTGAGAAAAAAAGTCTATTCATTTGCCGCTTTTCTGAAGTTTTCATCAGGTTGGCGAGCAGTGCTAACGGATTCATGTTGACTAGTATCTACATATTGTTAGGCTGTTGAGTTTTGGATTGTCTTAAATAACTGTTCGAAGAACAAATAATTTTTTTTTTTTTACTGGCGTCTTAAAATGTTTGTAATACAGTCCATGCACGTGAAACTGGAAGATATTTAGTTATCGGACTGTGGAAAGAAAGAAGTGCTGTAAGACCGTGCCTTATGAAGAGTGTGGCTTTTAATCACAAGGTGGAAAAAATTGCTGTACATGAGTGTATTGCTGCATAGGAAAAATAGTACGACAGATTGTCCGAACTAGAGAATCGCATGTAAAATTTGTTTTCATCGATAACGTGACTTTACATTCATAATATAAACTGATGCTTCCCTTGATGTTATTGTTGGGAATAAATTTCTGGACTGTAGCTTAAACTCGTTGTAAAGTGTGATCATATTGGCTCGTTTTATGGTTAGTTTTGACCATGTCTTTTCTTTTTCAGTTTTACGTTCTTTCGTATTTGTTTTACGGTAGGGATTCGTTAGTGAGAAGGATGTCGTTTTCAAAGTACTTCGGATTTTGACACGCAAAGAGCTGGTTTGATGGGGAAACAAAAGTGTTGGCGTGAATGGTCATAGTACGGTGTTTGGAAGTCCTGCGTAGAAATGCAGTTCAGTTTATGTGATTGCGGGATAGCGTTATATTGCTGATTAGGTTCCTGTGCAAGACTGCTGTTCGATTCTGGAGGCTTTTTACGGAAGTTCCTAGATCTCCTCAGAATAGAGTTCTTGGCCCCCAACTATTTATACTATACTGCATACGCATTTGTGGTTTGGTTTCAGATGATACATGAACATCGATGTAGCAGTTCAGGAGCTGGTAACGTTCGCCGAATTTTTTTTATTACACCGTTTACTTGCCTTTCTTTATTTCATAAGAATCAATGTAAGTTCCTATACGTTAGATCTCTGTAATTCTTAAGATATAATTCACAAGATTTGAAAAATAAATCAAGATAATCATTTCGGTTTTTAAGTTTTCTGTAAAAGAAAACTATTGTGCCGGCCTTGTCTGTCCGTCCGCACTTTTTTCTGTCCGCACTTTTCTGTCCGCCCTCAAATCTGAAAAACTACTGAGGCTAGAGGGCTGCAAATTGGTATGTTGATCATCCGCCCTCCAATCATCAAACATACCAAACTGCAGCTCTCTAGCCGCAGGTTAAATTTAGCCATAATCGTGTTCTTGGCAACGATATAGGATAGGCCACCACCGGGCCGTGGTTAAAGTTTCATGGCCCGTGACTCGTACTGCATTATACCGAGACCACCGAAAGATAGATCTGTTTTCGGTGGCCTTGTTTATATGCTGTACAGAAAACTCGATTGCGCCTAAGAAACTTCGGCGCATTTTTTACTTGTTTATATTTAGAAACTGCTTTTGAATTGCTTATGAATGACCGAAAATTCTCGTTGAGAATTGTCCACACAATCGAATCTAAGTCCATGCATGAGAAATAGGAATAAGGAATTACTGGTACATACCAAAAACTGCACACACATCAATCTCTTCGGATGCCCAGCAGGGTAGCGCTCTGGAAACTCAAATAGATCCATATAGATCTATAGATTGCAACAAAAGGGCTTAGATATTGCCTATTAACGGTTCTCGAAATAACATATAAACCCCAGGGTTCCCAACCTATTTAAGATGACAAGTAGGCTACGGTTTTCTGGGTAGTTATTTACTTAGAAATATTAAGAAATATGCTTTCCTCTGAAGATAGCATGTTACTGAATTTTTTTTAATAAAGATTTACCGTGAAAAATGTTCCATGTTCTTTTGAATATATTACACGTCTTATACAATGTATACGAGATGTTTGCCACTTTAAACCATATCCCTCAAATTGCATTGAGCATGCACTGACATCATGTAAAATGCAAAATTTTGCTATGAACGCTACTACAGTCAAAATGGAAAAATGAATGGGGAATCAAAACGAACAGCAAACAACTGACTGTGGTAGCAGCTCTCTCTCTCTCTCTCTCTCTCTCTCTCTCTCTGACCTATGTCTTATTGTATTACATTAGATCTCACAAGCTTGCTGCAATGAAAAAGCACATTCCGCATAGCCGAATGCATACTTTAAAAATGTAAAAAAAAAAAAAAATAATAATAATAATTTTTAAAGTGAAAATGTATTCTCAACTTTACAACATTCAAACACTGGCACCAGTGTCTGGATGATGAATTGATAATCAGCTGATCTGCTCAGTAACTGGCGGGAAGTCTTCCATCATCTCCGACTTGCTTCTACAAAAGAGCTGGTGTTCGAATTTTAACCACCGCGCCGTGAAAGAGCACTGCGGTGCCAAGCCAGAAGGAGAGCGCAGTTGCGCTCGCAAGCAACAGGTTGGGGCTCCCCGCCATGCAAGAAAAAAATTTGTTGCATGAGCACCGTAGTGTTTGTTCGTATGTTCGCACATTATAACTTTCACCATTCTCGAAACGAATAGCACACAGTGCATTTTGATTTTTTTTTATATTGATATGATTTTATGTATACGATCGTAAGCAATTTAAATGAAGCATAATTTGTATTTCACGGATATTCTGTATATGTTGACAGGTATTAGGTGGTAGAGACCAATTTTATCAGGTGAAGCTAATCTTTGATGGTGCTCAGCTTAAAGTCGCGTGCTACTGTTTGCTTACTTCTTGGAGTGCGTGTTGTCAATTGAAGCATTTGACCGTATAATATACACATGGCACTGGCCAATAGATTCCACAATCATACTTAACCATCATCGTGCTATGCCCTCGAACGCTGCCTTCCCATACCCATCCCGGACGCAAACCATAGTGGTTTGCTAAATGAATTAGGCAGTTCTACAGCATGTCACGATCAACGCGTTCGCATTATAAAAATTATGGTTAATTGTATGGACCGCTACCAATGCCTTGTAGCTTATATACTTCAACGAGTCATTTATTGAAATCCTAGACTAACTACGTTACAGTAATTATTCCGGCAAATCAATACAGCCTAACAAGTAACCTTGGATGTTTAACGACTGACACATGAATATTACGGCTGCTCTAGGACTAAGAGCCCGTGGTGACAAGCTAGGCTTAATGTAAAGCAACGATAACAACACATAACGTGAACATGAACAACGATCTTACAGCTGGAAGCTGAAAAGTAAGCAGGGCGAATCACGCCTTGATGTTACCACAAAGTTAAACAAACGTGATTCTATTATCATTATGAATCGTGCTTTCAGTTTTACGAATACAAAATGTAGTGCAAAATCTGTCAACTGTAACGAATAACAGAAGATTCAGAAATACATTTCAATTGTCCAAGGATAATGGTAAAGCAAGTATTGGGATCGGAATTCGCCTTACCGAGTGTTGGCTACAATGCTTCTCGGCGAGGGACAGCCAGACTACTTTACCATAGCGGCAGTCACCATTGAACGGTGAAGGTGTTTTTGCGTCTGTTGTTGCTCGCGTTCACACGTGTTTCCTCTCGTACCTTATAAAGTGCTATCGCAATTGTTTCCCTAGGTCGACTATCGTGGGAACATCGATTTGACACACGGGTCGATACAGTAAGTTACAGACATTTATGTTGCCTTATACAGTACAATGTGAAATATGAAAATGTTAAAAAAAAATAATGTGTGTTTTGTATAATATTAAACAGTTGATTTAAGTATAATCTGTCAGTTTGGTTGCTGGCTTTACGGCGAGACAATGTTATGTAATGTTTATGCATCATCACGATAACACATTATTTGCTCATGATTTATATAATTATATTATATATATGTATAACTCATAATATATATATATATATATATATATATATATATATATATATATATATATATATATATATATATATATATAGAGAGAGAGAGAGAGAGAGAGAGAGAGAGAGAGAGAGACAGAGACATACACTGCACATTCACACATATATATATATATAATTATATATACTGTGTATATATATATATATATATATATATATATATATATATATATATATATATACTGTATATGTATATTTACATTTATATATATAATATATAAAAATAATTAAATATATATATATATATATATATATATATATATATATATATATATATATATATATATATTGTGTATGTGTATGTGTGTATGTGTGTGTGTGTATATTTATCTATCTATATCTACAGTATATATATATATATATACTGTAATATATATATATATATATATATATATATATATATATATATATATATATATATATATATATATATATATGTATGTATGTATGTATGTGCCATTCAACAAAACTGGCTACAACTGCCGTGGTAGTAAGCTGTACTCACAGGACACTGATGCCCTAGGAAGTGCCAGTGGTTTGGTATTCTAATGTCCCGTATCACAAGAAGGATTGTGAAGCCATCAGGGAAGGAAATAGCCCTTAAATAACTGATGTTATCCTCTTCTTTGTTAGGTCAGGGGTAACGGAATGCAACAGGTCACGTATGGTAGCCTAGTCAAGTGCGTTGGATTCCTTGTTTAGAAATTGCCTCATAATGAATGACACGTGAGTCTCTAACAAAGACTTCCCTCTCCCGTGGGATGCCAGGGAAAGAAAATGATAGTAACCTCGCTACTCTTGAGCGGCATGAAAGATATCAAATGGCTGGCAGCAGGGAGTTTGCAACACCCCCTTGTCCTTTATTAATACTGGAATAGTCCAGAGAAAGAGTAAAGTAAGTATTTCTGCAGGAGGGTAGTACCGTCAGTCCGCCTCACCAGGTGCATTCTAGGCATTGTGTAAGGTGGTTTGCAATGCGACCTTTCGGTCTCTAATTGCACGCACTCTTTAAATTTCTTTACCTCCATTTTGCTTTTTTTTCATAGTCTTTCTGTCCAACCACCCCGACTTCGTTTTCAGTGTCTAAAGCACCAAATAGCTGAAAGGGCCCCAGTGCAGTACTTGGCATTGAAGCCGAATTTTCATGAATCGGCAAAGTTAGAGAAAAAATCCATGACATCTGATGTGTTTAAGGAGAGAAAGTTGGATGTCTCAACATGAAGTAAGACTCAAGTGGAAGGTAGTGAGTTCGGAGAACATTAAAGTTTAGTATTGTGAGATTATTTTGACTGTAATGTAGGTGACTAAGGGGGCAGGGGGTTGTCAGCGGAGGTGGAGGAGGTGGTGGGTAAGGTGACGTTGGAGAGGGAGATTTTCCTATGAATGAATCCATAAAAAGTTGGAAGGAAAAATGTGAATGACAGCTGTTGTAGAATAGTAAGAAGGGAATCAGTTGTTCAGGAAATTCACATTTTCCATGATTGGCACATTCAGAGCTAACTAACGTCGTGTCCCACTCCATACCTACTCATACAAAGGGGTGGATTAACCATTAAGCAAAATAAGCACGTGCTTAGGGCATCAAGGGAAGGGGACACCACAGAAATTTTCCATAGCGCAAATTTACCATGGTTTATGGGCCATATGGTGAAATGCTGCAAATGGTGCAGCTGAACCAGGAGCCGCAAAAGGGACCCCCCCTTAAATGAAAAAAATTATACATACACACATACACACACACACACACACACACACACACACATCATGAAATCTAAAGAAAATAATTCACCCACCCCATATAAATAAATAAGGCAACTGTATATATATATAAATTTGTATACACTACAATCTGTAACAACATCAGAGGAAAAAATCATGCTCCGACAAAAACATAACCTCCTAAACAGAATTAAAAATAATAATGATAGCGTTGATAGAGGTTAATGATGTAAATTAATCTTGGGAACACAACAAAATTAGAATCTGTTAAGTTGAACTGCCCCACGGTCCACGGAGGCCACTTTTCGAAATATGGAAATTCTGGCAAAGGAAATCCTTCTTACCTGTCCAAAGCCACCTGTGAGGAACTCTTTCAACTAATAGCACAAAAGGTCCATGCGCTCATTGTTGCCTAAGTAAAATCTTTTGGTTGTTTTACTTTGTCAGTTGGTTCAGCACCAGATGTATCACATACCGATCAGTTACTTAGGTACTTAAAAGATGGGCTGCCTATTGAACGCTTTTTAACCATTCTGGAAATGAAAAGCCATACCGGTGAGGAAATAGCAAATCAGGTGTTGCAGTACTGACGTTAAGCTTGTCAGCTAAACTTTTCAAAATGTAGGGGTCAGTCTTATGACAACGCTGCTAACATGTCTGGGCGTTATAAGGGGATGCAGCAAAAATTTTAGAAACAAGTTTGCTATATATGCGCCATGTGCAGCTAATTCACAAAATCTGGTAGGCCGAAGTGCTGTTGACTGCTGTCAAGAGGCAGTTAATTTCTTCTCTATAGTGCAGTTACTCTATACCTTTTTTTTTTTAAGCAGCCGTTGGAAAATAAAGGTTGTATTGGAAATGAAAGTGTCTTAAAATCCCTCCCTGATACCAGATGGGAGGCACATTCTATGGCAACAGCAGCAATTTTGAAATCTTTCCTTAAAATTTTAGAAGCATTAGAATATATAGCCGAAGACCAGTCACAAAAGGGAGCTAGAAGAGAAGCAAATAATATTATAGATAAGATGCAAGAATTAGAATTCGTTTTTTGTTGAATTTTTGGAAAGAGATTTTGCAGAATTTTCACAGGGTAAGCCAGCTTCTACAAAATGACGATGTGAACTTAAAAACATGTGAAGATCTGTAGGTATCATTAGCTGGCCAGCTGTGCACTTCACGAGATACATTTGAAAGATATGAAGCAGCCACAAAGGAAATGCTACCGGATGTTGATTACAAGGCAGCTACAACTCGCAGCGTTCAGAAAGAAGGTACACAGTGACGGAGACGCACCAAGAGTATACAGTATCTGAATGCCAGAGATAAACTCCAAAAACACTGCATTTTGCACATTTGTTGACAAACTTGAGACTGAGATGAAACGAAGAGGAGAGATATACAATGAAATAGCAGAGAGATTTTATTTTCTAAGTGATCTGCCGCATAATGTCACTTCATCATCTACTAACTTTGAAAGGTATTCTCAGTACTGTCAGAAGCTGCTTGATGCTTACTCAGAGGACTTCAACAGTAATTTCCCAGCTGAGCTTCAGCAGTTTCATTCATATGTGCACCATAATTTCAGTGCAACAAAAATGTAAAATGATTCAGTCATGCTGAACTTTAGTAGAAGGCAGTATTGAGTGTGCATTTCCAAATGTAAGCGTTGGCTTTCGTATATTTTTAACATTAACTAATGGTCACAAATAGCTCAGCTGAGCGTTCATATTCTCAGCTGAAGTATATTAAAAATCCCATCAGAACAACTATGCAACAAGGCAGGCTGGATGCCTTCTCTCTGTTAAGTATAGAAGCAAATGTTACATTAGATTAGTTTTGAGGATCTGATCAAAGACTTTGCAATTAGGAGAGGTGGAGAGAACTTTTCAAATATAAAGTGGAAGTGTACAGAAATAAGCATTATTTTCCATCTTCCTGTAAGTTTTGCTTAATGTCGATAAATAAAATTTTATTTGATGGTTTATTATTGTTTATATTTTGAAGTACATATATAAGTGGGGTTGGGGCACCAAAATTTTTTTAAGTGCTTAGGGCCTCAAAGGGTCTTAATCCGGCCCTGCGGTTGTACAAGATGGCAACAGAACCGCCTACTTGGTAGGACTTGAGACTGTGGGCATGGAATCGTCAGCCATTTATCTGTAATGGTGGGTTTCGGTGTAAACCAGTCTCCTAACCAAAGGATCAACTCCACCTAGATTACAACGGGCAGCCCCAGAGGATAATTCTGGCAAAGGGATTTAAACCATCTTTCTGGTGGCTGACATCACCCAACAACTCTTACAATTGGCTTTTGAATGCAAACCCCTTCCGAACAGTAATCCTTTCAATCATTCATGTAAGCAGGTAATAGGGAAATTTCCCCTCTACGCACATCAAATTGTACCCAATATTAGCACATGGAAATACAGTAGTAGTCATAAAGGTTGGATTGCAAATGGAGGTCACAGAGGTTGGATTGCAAGATGGAAGTAGGGTAATAAAATGTGAAACTGAAGTATTAGTGAGAAAGTAGAGGTATTTATATCTGAACCATAAATTTTTTTGTCCTCAGCTTGAGAGCCCTTTTGCTTGTATGTTGCAAGACTGCCAACATGCTTCAAGGAGGCTTTATGTCATAATGTCCCAGGGCCTTGAATTTCAGCCTTACTCTTTGACTATCAAAATTTTGACTCATATGAGTCAGATACTTTCAAAACACAGAAAAATTACTCTAAATAATGTAAAGTAAGATAGTTATGAGTTGATACAAAACATGATGAATATCTAGGTACTTGAATACACCGAGATGTAGATAGGGTCGAGCGACATCGCCTTGTTTTTCAAAAATAGTTAAAAGTGGTGATGCTTCAGTGAAGGATGCATTTTACAAAGGGAAGCGATTAATTATCCCTTCAGCATAACTCCGAACTGCTGGGATAGATTACACAAGCTGTCGTGAAGTAGGGAAAGACAGCTCAAGCTACAAAATTACACGTTTCTAAACTAACAGCAGTTCTTTAAAACCCTAACTTAACAAACCGTGACGTTAATGATGACTTATCCGGAATTACTTCATCACTTCCCAAGAAGAGACCTAACGTTGTAAGCGAGGAAAAGACAGAGAAAATGCTTGATTAAAATTTGTAATCATACGTAACGTAGAATTTTTGTATTTTTCATTTCAAAATTCAAGCAGGATTTCCTTGGTTAGATATTCTCAGAAAAAAAAATTCCAAAGAAAATTTTGCCATCTTTCCCAATGGACTGCTTTGTTTATGAGTTTGCTTTTTTAAGAGAACTCTTTTAGGTACCATTTTCAGCTCATTATGATGTTATTGTTTATGGCGGGGAAAGGCCACTTTTACGTTTCAAGAGTCAAGCTGTATTTCCTTGGTTTGTGATTTTAAAATGAAAATTCGTTTGAAGAAAAAGATTTTCATCTTCCCCTGGACTACTTTCTGCATGAATTTGCTTTCTTTGCTACGATGTCTGTTATAATTTTCAACTCGCTTTAATTTAGTTGTTAATTACGGTGGGGAAAGATCCGTAATCTTACGGTCATTGAATTTTCTTTTTGTTAAATGTTTGGTACCACTTAATGTTCCGCCTGCAGCGCTAATTGCATGCGCAGATGTTTTACTGACCACACCTGTGAGAGGTACAAAGACTAGAGCGCAATCCCAGATGGATTCAGATTCTAAGTCCGAGTAAGAGTGAGTCAAGGCCACTTTGCTCACGGTATAGGACTACTCGTGCATCCCAGTAGTAATCTCCTCCCCATTGACAAGTGAATTATGTATCAAACAGCGTGACCCACTGCACACTGGGGTTCAGGCTGCGACTCATTGCCAGTTCCCAATAGGACGATGAAACAGTATGCATCATCCTGTCGTTAGTAGATTAATGATTCCCATTTTTTTTGTTATATAGCCCAAATAAAAAGTTTTACTGATAACATGCAGCATGGTAATTACTTAATTTCAACTACTTTTGATATTGAAACGGATAACAAAATCATTGATATAGTCCTTATCTCTTACTATAATAAAAAAAGTAAGACAAAAGGCTGTAATTTTTTGCGCTAAAGACTTAATCATTTTAATTCACTTTAAATTTGTACATAACGTTGGTAAATTTGTTCCTACGGGAATACAAATCATCGCCTTTTATGTAGGGGCATTACTGAGCGCAATTTGTAATCATCGATGAAACCTGTAACATAGCAACAAGGTAGTGCAAGGTCTAGGGAAGGGTGGGAGGGGGAAAACTCCCACACACCCTCCGCCACCGATCTCTTTTTCTTCGGTCTCCTTCGAGTGAGGACTGCATCCCTGCTGACCACCTTGTTGGAACTTTTTTCTTTTGAATGTTTTGTTTACTTCTTTTAAGAAATAAGGCGACTGAACAATGATATATAAAGGGCGTCAGCGTTCTTGTAGACCCACGTCGTCATTACTCCTTTTGTATAGGTAGGACCTGCAGTCCTGACCTTCCCAGTGAGGAGTGTATGGTTGAACTAACATCATAAAAGGGTTGGGAGGAAGAGGAGGAGTTACGGGCAGCTGAGGAGCAAGAGGCCGTGCCAGCACAAGGCTGGTTAATCCAAAACGAACGACCGAGGAGGAAGGCACGAAGTGTTCCCTACACCCTCATTCAGCACCTCCGAACTCTTTCAGCGTGGGTCCATGAGAAGCTCTGAGTAGCCTTTTCTTTTAAAGTGTTGTGTGTTGTTTGACAATATTGTACAAAATTTTTCAACTGAGTTTTATTCATATGTTATTTGTTTCACGTAATTTGTAGCCTTGAATATGGGAGGAGTCCCGGAACGTTGGCCAGTAAAAATGAAAATGTTATATAGCCCATTCATCATCCGTTCCATTGTATCTCTAAAGCTCTCTAGGAGCAATGTCATTATATATATGTATGTAAATGTGTATATATGTGTATATGTATGTATATATATAAAATATGTGTATGTATATATATATATATACATATATGTATATATATATATATATGTATATATATATATATATATATATATATATATATATATATATATATATATATATATATATATATATATATATTATATATATATATATCAACAGGGCAGGGGATACATTATTAATGATTAAGTAATCAGCTTTGCAGTGGAGAAGCTTCCATCAAGTAAGAGCCCTTTTATTTTATTTTCTTATCAGAATTTAGCCGTTTCAAGCAATCTAATCTGAAAGGATGTTTGTTTGAACATTCGAGTACAAGAATGGTAAAAGAACACCGTGAAAGTGCATAAGACATTGCGACATAGTGGAGGGGAATCCCTAAAAGCACTTTCCGGAGTTGTTTTATTCTTAATGAATAAGCAACGCCATGTTGTACATAATGAATTTGTAAATAGTCCAAGTTACTTTTCAGTTGCAGAATATTCAGTTAAATGGAAAAAGTCAAACGGCAGCACAGGAGTGTATAGATGCATGCTATTATTCCATTATGAAGAATATATATGTAAAATACATCACACACATTCATACATTATATATACATAGTATATATATGAAATTTTTTATCACCGTGATTTATATACAATCATGAAGCTACAAATGTCGCTTAATATAAAATTCACGCTACCTCGGGAATATCTCCGATGGAGAATTATCACCGAAGGGGAATTTTATAAGTGATAAATGGATTGGTACTCCATCGGAGATATTCCCGAGGTAGCGTGAATTTGATATTAAGCGACATTTGTAGCTTCATGATTATAGTATATATATGTATATATAGGCTACGTGTGTGTAATAAAAAAATCGAAAGAAAATTAAGAAAAATATATTATATATATATATATACAATCATATATACCCAATTCATGCTACTTCAGAATGCAAATGTTTGTGCAATTCAGATATCTCCGAAGGGGGAATTTTTAAGTGATAAATATATATATATATATATATATTCTCCTTCGTGATATATTCCCGGGTAGCGTGAATTGGGTGATATATATAATATTGTATATAAATATATAAAAATTTCATAAATATATATATATATATATATATATATATATATATATATATATATATATTATATATATATATATATCATATATATATATAATTATATATATATACAATCATGATAGTTGCAAATATATTTATATATAATTCATATATATATATATATATATATATATATATATATATATATATATATAATGATAAATATATCGATATATATATATATTACTCGAACTCTCGACAAACTGGATGGTATCTAATGGACATTTATTCAGAAAATTACTCTTTCTTGGACCAAACAGTCCATTATCAAGGGATATTCTCGACAATGTGGACTGTTTGAAAAAGGGTGATAAAATGATTCCATTAGATACCATCCAGTTTGAATTGTCCTTTCAGTAATTCTACTGTTGCACAGAACAATTTCATATGATTAAGTTAATATATATATATATATATATATATATATATATATATATATATATATATATATATATATATATATATATATATATATATATAATATATTACTGAAAGGACCTCATTCAAACTGGATGGTATCTAATGGACTATTTATTCAGAAAAAGGTTACAAGCTTTCTTGGACCAAACAGTCCACATTATCAAGTACGCATACTCGACAATGTGGACTGTTTGTCCAAGAAAGCTTGTAACTTTTTCTGAATGAATACTCCATTAGATACCATCCAGTTTGAATGAGGTCCTTTCAGTAATTCTAATATTGCACAGAACAATTGTGTACGTGATTAAGTTAATATATATATATATATATATATATATATATATATATATATATATATATATATATATATATATAATGTATATATATATGTATATATATGTAAACGATTTTTCCAAATTCCTTTCGATTTTTGTTTCGTCTTCTCGGTCTCGGGGTTCCGTGTCACAGATGGTATGGAACCAACGAGCTGTATTCATACCCATTGTATGGATCATTGCGATTGCGCTAAGGCGTGTTAAATTTACTTTCACTATCATTTTAACATATAACAATTCAGCCGTTGATCGTCTTCGTGCTAATCTTTATTCCCAGGATTATTGGTGCATCCTCTTAGTTGAGTGAACTGGTCAGTTGCACCGTTGTTACACTGCAGTTCACGGTTCACTGGGTTCGGGTAATGACCGTTGGACGGCGTCTGCTCCTCTTTAGTTGTGATCCTCTTGTGCTTTCAGAATCTTAGCCTGTATTTAGGCCTATTGGCGTGCGGCTCGTCAGGTGGGAGAAGTGGTAACGTCCTCAATTGGTTAGGACCATTTTTGTCTAGGTAACGTATTGGAACGCTTCGGAGGGAGCATAGCGATTCTTCCCAGTAGGGGGTTGAGTGCAGTGCACCTCACGCGGTGCAGTGTAGACATTTAAAGTACTTTGCAGCGTCCCTTCGGCTCCTAGCTGCAACCATTTACATTCCTTTTACTGTACCTCCATTCATATTCTCTTTCTTCCGTCTTGCTACCCACCCTCCCAACAATTGTTTCATATTGCTACTGCGAAGTTTCCCTCCTGTTAACTCTTTTCAAACCTTTATACTCTCAAAATCCGTTTCAGCGCTGAATGACCTCATAGGTCCCAGCGCTAAGCCTTGGGCCTAAACTCTATATAAATTCCAAAGCTATTCTTCGTAATGAAATTAGCTTGTTGAATGTTGAAGTTAGATAATTTATTGGATTTTGTTACTGTTACAGGGAACAAGTACAAATAACTATTAATTATCAACGGAAGTAAAGTGGAATGAAAAAATATTAGAAAAGATAAATCAACAAATTTTAAATATCTACATACACGAAGCAATTATTTACTGTTGTCGTTTCTACTTGTAAGTACCTGTACTTTTAAGTTTAGCACCCATCCCGTCCCTTTCAAGGTTAGTGGTTTAAATTCTTAAATTCAAGACTGATCAACTTGTGATTCTCAGCACCAACTTCGCCCGGAAGCCGTTAATAATTCAACTTGTGATTCTCTTAGTTTAACAGACCAATTAACAGCTCTCCTAGGGCTGGCCCGAAGGATTAGGTTTAATAATTCCAGTTGGTTACCTAGCCTACTGCTTGTTCTGGATCTCTGACATTTCTTCACTAAATTCCTCTAATTCTTCATTTGCCGGCCGAAGACTCCTCACAGAGTACAAGCCGAGAACTCTACCGACTCGTCCAACGAGGAACTAAGAGAGAGAGAGAGAGAGAGAGAGAGAGAGAGAGAGAGAGAGAGAGAGAATATGTGCCTACAAGCAAATCACTCGCCCCTCTTCCCTCGCCCCCTGACATCTTTCATAAGGGAAGAGGGTGCTGTTGAAGCTCTCAGATTTCAACTCTGTCATGGAGTTGATAATTAATAAGCCTTTATTTAGCTGGCAGTTAGGCCGTCCTTCCTGGGCACCGCTTCATAAGGTATGCGACTGGATTTGTTTTGAGGTTTAACTAATAGCTTTAAATTATATATATATATATATATATATATATATATATATATATATATATATATATATAAATATATATACATATATATATATATATATATATATATATATATATATATATATATATGTATATATATATATATATATACATATATAAATGTTTATAT